>NC_142615.1:837399-1052399 GCF_059453375.1 Lepisosteus platostomus
GTTCAGATAGGAGGGGGGTAGGAGAGAGGGTCAGATGGGGGGGTTAGGGTAGGTAGGAAGAGAGGAGGGTCAGGGGAGGCAGGAGGTGGCCTGGGCTGAGGAGGAGAGAGTAAGAGAAGGAGCAGAGGGGGGTCAGATAGGAGTGGAGTAGAGAAGGTAGGCAGGGCTAGGAGAGGCAGGCAGGCAGGAGCAGGTAGAATAGGGGGTGGGGTAGGTGGTGGTGGAGGAGGAGGAGGAGGAGGATGAGGATGAGGATGAGGAGGGGGGGGGGGTGTTGACAGGGAGGTGGGAGGGTGGGCTGATGTTTTTCTATGTTCCCCCCCCCCCCCCCCCCCCCCCCCCCCCCCCCCCCCATTAGTGACTAGTGTCATTTAAATACTATATATATATATAAAAAATGATATTACAGATACTAATTATATATGACACTAGTTACCAATAGGGGAGGGGAGAACATGGAAAACAGCAGCCCACCCTCCCACCTCCCCCCCTCCTCATCCTCCACCACCTATTCTACCTCCTCCTGCCTCTCCTAGCCCTGCCTGCCTCCTCTACCCTACCTAACCCCCCTCTACCCCTCCTATCTGACCCCCCCCTGTGGCCTGGGCTCCTCTCTGCTCCTTCTCTTACTCTCTCCTTCTCAGCCCAGGCCACCTCCTGCCTACCTGACCCTCCTCTCTATCCTACCTACCCTAACCCCCCCTATCTGACCCTCTCTCCTACCCCCCTCCTATCTGACCCCCCTGTGGCTTGGGCTCCTCTCTGCTCCTTCTCTTACTCTCTCCTCCTCAGCCCAGGCCACCTCCTATCTCACCTGACCCTCCTCTCTACTCTACCTACCCTAACCCCCCCTATCTGACCCTCTCTCCTACCCCCCTCTACCCCTCCTATCTGACCCCCCCCTGTGGCCTGGGCCCCTCTCTGCTCCTTCTCTTACTCTCTCCTCCTCAGCCCAGGCCACCTCCTGCCTCACCTGACCCTGCCTGCCCCTCCCAGCTCTACCTAACCCCCTGTCTCCCCTAACCTACCCCACCCCCCTGCTATTCTACCCTACCTGGTCCTGCCTACCCCACCCACCTCCTGCTGCCTGCACCTGTCTACCTCTCCCAGCCCTGCCTACCCCTATCTACCCCCTCTACCTAACCCCCTGCCTGCACCTCCCAGCCCTGCCTGTCCTCTCTCAGCTGACCTGCCCCTGCCCCCACCTGCTAGCTGGGCCTGTCTACCCCACCCTCCTCCTACCTGCACTACCTGGCCCTGCCTGTCCTACCTACCCCACCCTCTCAACCTAACTGTCCCACCCTCCTGCCTAGCCCTGTCTACCCCTCCTGTCTACCCAGCCCACATACTTACCTTGGATACTCACCTGGGTGATACTTACCAGGGACCGGCCAGGATTTGAACCCACAACCTTGCGGTCATGAGCCCAGCACCGTCTCCACTCCTCCGTCTGCTGCCCGGAGTGGAGAGGGATTCGGTCTGTCTCTTATCCCTCCGTTTCAGCCCTGAACTGGGAAGAAGACCAAGAGCCCACAGGAGCCCCACACCTACAAAGACACACTGTGGCTCAGGGGAAGAGCTCTGGACTTCTGCCTGGAGGTTGTGGGTTCAAATCCTGGAAGGACCAGGAGCTTTTGTTAATTTAATTTTTGTGAACAGTAACACGCTGATAAATAAAGACACAAGGGCTGCGGGCTTTTATTTCTCACCCTCTCACTGCTGGGGAGGATCACACTGCAAATTCATCTCAGCTCTCAGCCAGGACTTGAACCCACAACCTTGTGCTCAGGAGCTCAGCACCATCTCCACTCCTCCACTGGCTCCTGTCCTGAAGGAGAGCTCATTCGGTCTGTCTTTTATCCCTCAGTCTCGAACCCTGAGCTGGGAAGGCCAAGAGCACACAGGAGCCCCAGACTCACAGAGACACTGTGGCTCAGTAGAAGAGCTCTGGGCTTCTAACACAGAGGCTGTGGGATCAAAACCTGTAGAAAACAAGATGCTTGGTTTTCGTTTAATTTGCACAAATATTCACATAATTAAACTTTTATTTTGATTGATTTTTTAGGAACAACTGAGCCCCAACACAGAGGAGCCTGTAGGACATCCAGCAAGATTAATCCTGAGACCCAAAACAAGCTCCTGCCCTCGTTTAAGTCTGATTTTTATATGGGATCATCCCCAACGAGGCCCAGGAGAACAACCTGCAGCCTATAATCACCTGCCTAATTGGTGGAAGACGATTGGTGGGGAGACAGTTAAAAGGCAGGAGGGGAGGCCTTCAGTCTGGTGCTGCTGGGGACAGAGAGCAGTTGTGCTGAGCAGAGCAGGAGGAAAGAGCTGCAGAGCTGAGCTGTGTCGGGGGAGGAGGTCTGACTGCTGAGCCTGGGAGCTGGGAGTCTGACTTGTCTTCACAGAGGCCTGGGGAAGCCGACTGCACGTCTAGCTACAGTTGGGAGAAGAACTAGAGGTTTGTCTTGTGGTTTCTGGAACACTTCATCTCAAACTGTGAATAAAGAGCCCTGTTTCCCTATCTTGTGGCTGTGAGTGTCTGTCCTGAGAGCTGTCCAGCTGTGCCTCAGCTGCAGTAGGAGGAGGATGGGGACTGTGAACTGCACAGTGGGTCAGGGCAGGTCCCTCGTCCCCTCAGAGCTGAAAAAGATGAAAAACTACTGGGTTTAGCTTCTGTGTGAGAGACTCCCCTGGCCAGGAGGTGAGAGCAGTCATGAGGATCAGCTGTTACTTGTTCCCTCATTCTCCCAGAGTGAATCCCATCAGAGGGTCACCAGCCCCCCTCCCCTGCAGCGCCCTGAACACCAGGACCACTGAGCAGTAGGCCTGCAAACTGTCCCAGATCGGTTTCTGTGTTGGAGGCGAGAGCTCTTCTCTACCTCTGCTCCTCCAACAGCACTACCGCCCTCTGTCACTGCCTGCTTTTCAAATGTCTTCTGACCAATCATCTTTGTCCCAGGGGTCAGGTGACTGAATGGAGCAGGTCCTTGTGGGTGATGCAGTTCTCCCAGCCCTCTGCATGAGCTCTACTCCACCCCCCTCATTATACACACTGGCTACAGCCTAGAATTAACAGCTGCATCAGTAACACAGGGGAGGCAGCCTATTGGCCACCATTCCCTCATGGCCTGCTGGGAAATGTAGTTCAGGCTGGAGGGGATCACTCTGCTGGAGAATCAAGGTGGGGGAAGAGGTAGATGCTTAGAGACACCCTGCCCTCTGCTGGCTAAAGGCTGTAAGTGCCTTTCCCCTCCCTCCATCTCTGAGCAAGATGCCTCTTGCTGCAGTGATTTCAAACAGAAGCTGTGACTTTAATAAGGGTCCCTTTTTCCTTTCTATCTGGGGCGGCAGCGTGGGGCTTTGGGTACAGTGACAGGAGAGAACACCGGCCCCGTGCCTGTGAGAATCATGAGATGTGGTGTGACCAGCCCCTTAGTTAATATTCACCACCTCCCCATAGTGACTTTATTCACAGCTCCACCAGCTCTGCTCCTGACACAGCTGTTCTCCAGTCAGGTTGCTTTTCATGATCAAGATGACACCAGGACCCCTGGGAGTTGTGCAAATAACAGGCACAGCTCTGTGCTGGAGTACAGAGAGCCCCAGGGGTGAACTTACCCACATTGAGTTCAGAGTCCTTACACCGACCCCATCTGTAATCAGGAAATTATGATAAATCTGATACACCAGTCAGTCACTGTGCTGCCACAACACAGATAAAAGCTGTGGTCAGAGAGAGCAGGAAAAGGCTGGAGTGTTACTGCAGCAGGTGTGGGAGATGAGGACACAGGGCTGCACACTGGACAGTATATGTGACAGTTAAGGGTGGAGTGTTCAGTATTACAACAATGTACAGGAGAGGACAACACCAGTGAGCCTATCACAACACTACAGGTACAGAGTCCAGCCCACCATGACCAGAATTACAATACAAGCACAGTCAGGGCACAGGGCTGAGTACTACTTTACAGTTATGAACTTAGGCCATAAGCCTGAGCACTACAGCAGTATATCGAGATATACCAATAAGGGAGCAGTAGAGTAGACATCAGCACAGCCCCGGTAAAAAGTTTAGTACACAAAGTTTACCTTAATGGTAAGTACACTCCAGCCGGCGGAGTTAAATATATAGTTCTGTTTACAGTAGTACATTGAAAAGCTCAGAACACAGACTTGAATATTTCAACAGTACTGCAGCTCTCTTAGGCCACAGTGCTGAGTATGACAAGAGTACAGGAGCAGAGTTCAGTAAATGGTTCAGACTATAAGCCTAGAACAGGTGAGAGTTCAGTCTATAATTCAAAGTACTATGAAAATACAGATGCAGAGTTGAGTAAAGCATCTGACAACTACAGCAACATTAGGGGCATTAGTGGGGAGTAGCACTATGGGAGAGGAGCAGAGTTCAGTTCAAGTTCCAGAATAAACGCAGCACCAGTGAGTTCAGTACCCAGTTCTCAATAATACAGCAGTACAGGTGAGGTCAGGAAACAGATATGAGTTCCACAGTACAATGTACAGCTATGAGCTTAGGATATAGTTCTGCCTACAGTAGTACATAGAGCTACAAAAACAGACTTAAATATTACAGCACAACAGTGGAAAGCCTAGTCAACAGGTCTATCACAAACGTACAGGAGCAGACTTCAGCAAATACTGCAGCAGTAAAGATCACAACAGGCAAGAGTTCAAGACAGATCAGAGTCCTATTACAGCACAGAGGCAGAGTTCAGTACACAGGTCTCACTATTTCAACAATACAAGCAGAAGCAGTATACAGGTTTGACCATTACAACAGTACAGGAACAGAGTTCAGTCTTTACTTCAAAGTACTACAACCATACAGAAGTAGAGTTCAGTACACATTTCAGAATTTAAACTCAGTACAAGTGAGTTCAGGACACAGCTCTCACGTTTACAACAGTACGAGAAGAGTTCAGTACAGTACACAAGACTATTACAGTAGTACAAGCAGGACTTCAGGATACAGGTAAGGTCATTATACAGGGCTGAGAATCACAACAGTACAGGTACAGAGTTCAGTACATAAGTTTAAACAACTGAAGCTCAGTACAGCACATAAGACAAACAGCAGTACAAGCAAGACTTCAGGAAACCAGTAAAGTCATTACACACATTTCAGTATTACAACAGTACATGTGAGGTCAAAATACAGATCTGAGTAGTACAGTACAATGTACAGTTAAGAGGTCAGAATACAGTTATGATTACAATAGTACATGTAAGAGCTCAGAACACAGACTTGAATATTACAACACAATACAGGGGAAAGATTAACACACAGGGCTGAGTACTGCAGTACAGGATCAGAAGTCGGTACATGTTTCAGAATTAAAGCTCAGTACAGGTGAGTTCAGTCTACAGGTTTCAGTACTACAACAGTACATGTGAGGGTCATTACACAGGTCTGAGTTACAACAGTAGAGGTCAGAGTTCAGTACACCTTTCAGCATCAAAGCTCAGTACAGCTGATTAGTTCAGCACACGTGAGTATTACAGGAGAACTTCAACACTATTTTTACATTTCCAGGTTATACTGAACCAGCGATGAGTGTTTCACACGACAATGAACTACCACCTGTACAACCTCCACTTCACAACACAACAGAGATGAAGTTTCAATGTACTGTCTGAGCAACACCATATCACCATCACGGTCTGCAGTTCAGAACGAGGCAACAAAACAGACGTGAAAGCAGCCCTCTTACACTGTAAACATGTTCTTGACCAAGAGATGTTGCTACTATACTCATGTTAAATATTTTAATGAAACCAATACAGCAACATTTTTTAGATTCCTTAAATATTGTGGAAAAGAGCAGTAAATTTGATGGAAGATCACACATAAAAGAGACATTCCTGCAGGTCTTATATTTCTGGAGGACATGCTGTGTCACAGGCTGTGTTTGTGATCTGATCGAGTGCAGGTGAACTGAATTCAACAGCTCGATTTCAAGACTGTTCTACCCACAAACACTACTTACTTGTCAGCTCAGCACACAGATGTTGAACAGTTCTGGGTGAAATGTGCTGCACAACCTGTGCTTGCTGGATGGGACTTGTGGAGGAGACCCACATCAGTGCCTGTTTATGACCCGTCTCCTTCCTGGCTGATCCCTTGGAGAAGGAGACAGTGCTCTCTCACAACAGAGGAGCGGACCAGCAGAAAGTCAAACTGTTCTGAACAGTCAAACACGCGACAGTGAGGCTTCGATTGAAATACAGACGCCACTTCAAAAAGACCAGAAAGGATTAAGGCTGGTAGGAGTGCCCATTTCATGTGTGTGTACAGCAGCTAGTGAGCAGGAAGGATGTGGCCAACATACAGCACGTTCACAAAGGTGCATTTAATATGAAATTTGTACAGTTTTCTGATACTGTCAGTTTTTGTTAGCGAGATTTAATAACTGGTCTAAGCAAGTTGAGAGAGTTCAGCACAGTTTTACACACAGGTTTATCACAGGATTTAGAATTGGGCTGGATTACAGGCAAGAGCTCAGCACACTGGTGTAACACTGGGTATTAACATTCAGCACAGGAGAGTTTAGTACACAGATTTGAGTGTTAAATCACAGGACAGGGAACGGCACAGAGTACTGGTTTGTCATTGAGTAGTAAAGTTCAGCACAGCACACCCATGAGTCGTTAATTAAAGTGGAGAATTCAGCACACAGAACTGTCATTATTACAGAGCAGTACAGTTGAGAATTCAGCATACAGATGTGTCATGGAGTATTATAGGACAGTGTACAGAGTCCACCACACAGGTATGAGTATTACAACTGTCCATATTAGAGTTCGTCAAACAGGTGTCAAAAAGTATTGAAGCTCAATACAGCCGAGAGTTCAGTACACAAGTTTGAGTACTACAACACCACAGGCAACAGTTCAGCACTCAGGTTCAAATACTAAAACAATACAGTTCAGCACACAGGTGTGTCAGAGTATTAAAGCTCAGTGTAGGAGAGAGTTCAGTACACAGGTCTGAGTGTTACAACTGTCCATATTAGAGTTCGTCACACAGGTGTGTCAGTGTCATCATTGCAGCTCAATACAGGTGATAATTCAGCACACTGATCTGTCCCTGATTATTAAAGCGCAGTACAGTTGAAGAATCAGTACACAGGTGTGTCTGAGTATTAAACTACAGTACAGGTGAGAGCTGAGCACACAGGGTTGAGTTCTGAAGCAGAATAAAGGTTTTAGTTCAACACACAGGTGTGTTGTTGAGTATTAAAGCTCAGTACAGGCATGAGTTCAGCTCACTGGTCTGAATATTACAACTGTACACAGGTTCAAGTACTAAAGCACAGTACAGGTGAGCATTTAGCACACAGTGTGTCACCGAGTGCCAGTGTTAAGGTACAGCCTTCATGAGACGTCAGCACACTATTGTCAACACTACACTGTCTACAATACACCTCTATAATAAAAATCCAGAACAGTAACACCTGTCTCTGGGATAAAAGAGCTGTGTCCCCCTCTGGAATCGAACCCTGAACTCTGCAACCCACCGGTCCTAATCCCAGCTCAGCACTGCGAAGCTGCTGTTTCACAGACCACATGCAGCTGGACTGAGAGAAAGAGCCGAGCAGAGAGACGCCACAGAGGAAGAAATACAGACAGCAGAGAGCTCCTCACCTCCCTCCCAACTCTCCGTCCACACAGGTCTTCCCACTGTCAGCCTCTGGACATCCCGGAAAACTGGGGAAAAGAACACAGGAGAGATCATACAACCCACATCCCAACTAATCCATACCTGTCTTCCCACTGTCAGCCTCTGGACATCCTGGAAAACAACACAGGAGAGAGTCCAATCAGCATACATACCAGTCTTTCCACTGTCAACATCTGGACAGCCAGGAAAATCAGGGAAAAGAATAAATGAGTCTAAATTAGATCCCAACTCCACACCTCTCTTCCCACTGTCAGCCTCTGGACAATTAGGAAAACTAGGGAAACGAGAGACTGGAGAGAGCATCTAACCTCCATCACAACTCCCCATCCACTCCCATCTTCCCTCTGTCAGCCTCTGGACATCCTGGAAAACTGGGGAAAAGAATACAGGAAAGGTCATCCAATATGCATCCTAACTAATCCACACCCGTCTTCCCACTGTCAGCCTCTGGACATCCTGGAAAATCTGGGAGTTAATACAACAGAGAGCATCCAACCTGCATCTGAACTCCTCATCCAGCCCGCTGTGATGTTGCTCACGCTTTTGAGAGACAAAGCAGGAGGAGTCCTCTTGGGGCTCCAGATCTCCACCTGGACCAGGGGCACCAGCAGCTCTTCATCACCATCGTCATCCTCACAGGCTCCAGCAGGCAGGAGGAGGAGGGGGTGGCATGTGTCTACTTTAGGGACTTCCTGTTTCCCTAATTCAGGAATAAGACCATCTGGTTTCACTGACTAAAAACCACAATTACCCACCAGTATGGGATAGAAACAATTATTCAGGAAAAGCACTGCTGGTTTGTCTGGTTTAGGGACCCTAGTTGGACAATTACCAACCAGTGTGGCAGATATCTCAATTATTCTGGAAAACCTGTCTGGGTGAGTGACTATACCAGTAAACCAGGAACCAGCACAGTGAATATATACAGTCATCACTGTGGACAGGAACTGTCTGGTTCAGGGACGAGACCACACAGCTGACAACCAGAAAGGGTGAACTGATTCAGGAAAGACGTCATCTGGTTTAGGGACAAGGCAGTACAGTTAAGAAAGAGTATGGTGACTGTGAAATACAATTATTCAGGAAAAACACCATCTGCTTCACTGGAAAGTAAAATGAATAACCAGTCCAGTGCATCTATAACACAAATCCATCATTACACCATCTGGTTTAGTGATGAGACTGTACAATTAACAACCACTATGGTGAATACATACTGTAGGATAATTAATGAGGAAAAGCTTCATGATTTAGTGACTCCAAAGTAAAATTAACAACCAGTAGAGTGAATATAAGATTATTAATAAGGAAAAAGACTGTTTGGTATAATGACTAGAAAGTACAATTATTAACCAGCACAGTACAGAGAATATAGAAGATAATTAGTAAGGAGAAACTGTCCAGTTTAGTGACTAGAAATTAAAGTTAACAACCTAATAACCAGTAAAAAGAATATACAACCTAAGTCATCATGAAAAACACGGTCTGGTTCAGTGACTAGACAGAAAATTTAACAGCCAGTACAGTGAATAGAGAGCATACAGTAATAATGGAAAACTGTCTGGATTGCGATTGGAAATTAACATAAAAAGGGAGAATAATTAATACATAATTATTCAGGAAAATCTGTCCGATTTAGTGACCAGAAACTACAATTAACAACGGTGAAAATATAACTAATAAGGAAAAACTCCATCTGGTTTAGTGACAAAGCAGTCAAATTAAAAACCAGTACAGAGAATAGAAAATTATTATTAATAATACAGGAGAGATCATCCAACATGGATCCCAACTAATCCACACCTCTCTTCCCACTGTCAGCCTCTGGACATCCTGGAAAACAACACAGGAGAGAGTCCAATCAGCATACATACCTGTCTTTCCACTGTCAACATCTGGACAGCCAGGAAGATCAGGGAAAAGAATAAATGAGTCCAGACTCGATCCCAACTCCACACCTCTCTTCCCACTGTCAGCCTCTGGACAATCAGGAAAATTAGGGAAAGGAATACAGGAGAGATCAATACTACACTGTCCACAATACACCTCTATAATAAAACATGACATCAGAACAGTAACTGAAGTACCTGTCTCTGGGATACAAGAGCTGTCCCCCCCTCTGGAATCGAACCCTGAACTCTGCAACCCACCGGTCCTAATCCCAGCTCAGCACTGCGAAGCTGCTGTTTCACAGACCACATGCAGCTGGACTGAGAGAAAGAGACGAGCAGAGAGACGCCACAGAGGAAGAAATACAGACAGCAGAGAGCTCCTCACCTCCCTCCCAACTCCCCGTCCACACCTGTCTTCCCACTGTCAGCCTCTGGACATCCTGGAAAACTGGGGCAAAGAATACAGGAGAGATCATACAACCCACATCCCAACTAATCCATACCTGTCTTCCCACTGTCAGCCTCAGTCATTCTGCTGTCTTCATTTTCCAGAGAGCTTTCCTCCTGCATCTGGACTCCTCATCCAGACCACTGGGTTGTTGTTCATGCCTTTGAGAGAGAAACATGAAACTGCTCTCAAACTGAGCAACAACAACCGAGAGCAACTCCCAACATCACTCGACACAGAGGAGCAGTGGGGGTCCCTTCACAGCTAAAAACAGCAGAGACACGTCTGAACTCTCTTCCACTCCTGATGGTGACAAGAAAAATACTCCATCTACTACTGGTCCTACTCACATTAGCAGTACTGCTTCATTAGCATCCCTCCTGAAAATACAGCTTTTCTTTGAGCTCCTGCAGGAGAGAGAAAAATACTGATTTTATTACTAATGCTGCTACTGAAAACACCATTACTGCTTCGATTACTAATGCTGCTTCTCAAATTAAAACATTACAGCTCCTGAGACTAGTCTATTACTGCTAATAAAACATGCAAAACTCATGATACGAATACTACAAGTACGTCAAATACTAAATCACTGCTGATCAGTTCACGTCACTAACCTGTGACACAGGAGTGACCAGACTAACCTGACCTTGTGCTCGAGCTGGACTCGGGTTCGAGAGTGTAGTGTCAACAGCACACTGACCAGCTCCTTGTGAGGAAGGGACAGCAGGAGGTCAGGACACAGCCCTGAGGGTCACCCCCTGGCACCCCGACAGGAGGAGTCCTCTTGGGGCTCCAGCAGCTCTTCGTCACCATCGTCATCCTCACAGGCTCCAGCAGGCAGGAGGAGGAGGAGGAGGAGGAGGAACATCCTGGCCGTCTCCCAGAGACGACTCCTGCTCCACCCCCTCAGAGAGCGCGGATCCGGATCGGTCCGGTCTGCTCCCAGTGGGATCGTGGAAGACCAGAGTCGCCTGCGAGGGAGCCTCACCTGCCCTTCAGGACCAGTCAAGCAGACCCCCTTGTCCTCTACCTGCAGGTGTGGGGGCGCCCTCTCCAGCGGGGGACAGTGTTACCCCACTCCCAGTCCCTCCCTGCGTCTGGTGGGAATAAACAGGCCTGAAGGCAGCCTGTGCTCCACCGAGTCCCGACTGCTCCGGCCCAGAGCTGCTGTGCTGGAGAAACACAGGCGTGTTGTCCACAGGCTCTCTTCCTCACCTCCTCCTCCTGACACCCCCGGGCTCCTCCTCCTCCTCCTGCCACCCCCGGGTGTCCAGGCACTGGGCTCTATTCACCATGAGAATAATGGAAAAACTGTGTCTAGTTTAGTGACCAACAATGAAACTTAACCAGTACAGTGAATAAATACCATACGTGTTCATGAAGAACACCAGCGTTTCAGTGACTGGACAGAACAGAGGACGTACAAGACAGTTCATGAGGACAAACTGTCCGGCTTCGTGACTAGAAATGAAAAACACCCACCAGTCCAGGGAACACAGAACATTCAGGAACAACACCGTCCAGCTCACTAATTAGACAATCAACAACCATGGTGAATATATACCAGAATATTTCAGGAAAACCCCTGCCTGCTGTAGTGACTAGAAATTAACATTAACAGCACAGTGAATATGACTCGTGAAAAACACTGGATACCTCTGTGGCCACACAGCACATGGACAGCCGGCACAGCGAGTGTCCAGCGCAGGCCGTCTCTGGACAGGGAAACGAGGCGACTGAGGTTCAGGTGCAGGGTGTCAGCTCTAATTGGGGGTGTTTGTGTCTGTTGGGTGAACCTTATAGGAGCCACAGCCCTACTTACACACAATCTCTCTGTGTCACAGCTCCAGACGTGCTCGGGTCGCCAACAGACATTAAAAGGAAACCGTCGTGCGCAGAACCTGGGTGCGAACCCCTCGCGGTGGCCGACAGCCTGAAGCCCGGGACCCCTAGACAGCCCCCACGCGGGGCACCTCCCTGGGGCTGCTCCGCCGGGCCTGGACACGGCGTCCCCAGCTCCTCGCGCCCGCGACTGGCCTGGCCCCTCAAGAGCCCCCCGCTGGCCGCCCTGAGCAGGACGCGGGGGGTCACCGAGTCACCGAGCCCCCGAGTTGTGCCGTCACTCCATCAAGAGGACCAGAGAGCCAGCTCCACTGAGCCACACCCGCCCGGGCCAGGAGCCCACCTCCACCCTGCTCCTTTCTCTCCACACTGTCCCCCGGGGCAGCTCCGTCCAGCAGGCTTTGTCCCAGACCTCGGCAGGCTGCAGCCTGGCCTGTCTGTTCCAGGGGCTCACCTGCGGCGCGCAGCAGTGGGGACCCCCTGAGCTCAGGCTGCTGTCCTCTGCTCTTCATGGGGGGCTCCCACACACCCCCGCCTACGTCCCGGAGAGCGCTCCTGACCTGCTCCACAGGAGAAAAGGGGCTTTTCTTCACGGCTGAAAGTCTTCTGGGGTCTTCCTCCCCTGTGGTCTCCTGTGGTCCCCCAGCGTGTCCTTGCTGCTTCACGTACCACACAGTGGGTTTGGACACCAACGTGTCGGCCACGTCTCTGGTGGATTCACTCCCATTTCTCAGTCCACGACGCCCCCTCACTGACACCCACACTTCTCTGGTGCTCAGGTGGAGAGGAGCAGACGGCCCGTCCAGAACCAGCTCCAGACCTTCAACGACACACAGCTGAGCAGCCGGGGGTCCCAGTACTGCTCCCCTCTGGAAGAGAGGAGAGACCGTGGATGAACAGGGCTGGTTCCTCTAAGGGTCACCCCATATACACACACACCCTAGAAAACAGGGTTTCTCGCACCTGAGGAAGGTTCCACAGCCGAAACGTTGCGGTTTCCGTCTTCTCTTTTCAGCAGGAAGAAACCTGTTACTTGTTCCACTACAGTCAATATATAACAATTATTCGTGAAAAACACCGAAGGGTCCTGTGGCCACACAGTCAAATCAATCACCAGTTCGGTGAATAAGAAAACATTCTGTATGGTTTGGTGACTGAACAGTGATGTTCAGAGCCGGTACCGTGAACACAGAACAACTGTTCAGGAAAAGCAGTATGGTTTAGATCTAAATTACTAAGCAGTAGAGTGAAGATATAACACGAGTATTCATGGAAAACACCGTCTGGTTCTGTGACTACAGTCCAATTAACACCCAGCACGGGGAATATAGAACATAATTAATAAGGAAAAACTGTCCGGTTTAGAGACTAATGAGAATAATTAACAACCAGTACGGTGAACAATTACCCAGGAATAAAACCGTCTATAACATAATATAACAATTATTAAAGACCAATACTGTCTGGTTTAGCTACAAGAAATTAAAATTAACAACCAGGACAGCAAATATATCACATAAATATTCAGGAATAACACCGTCTGGTTTACTGATTAGACAGTAATATTAAGAACCACTACCGTGAATATAGAACAATTAATAAGGAAAAACTCTGTCCGGTTTAGAGACTAGAAATTAAAATTAACAACCACTACCGTGAATAATGAACACTTATTCAGGAAAAACGTCTGTATAATTAACAACCAGTACCGTGAATATAGAACATAATCAATAAGGAAAAACTCTGTCCGGTTTAGTGACTACTCTGTATAATTAACAACCAGTACGGTGAACAATTACTCAGGAATACAACCGTCTGGTTCAGCGACTAGACAGTATAATTAAGAACCAGCTCGGTGAATATATAAGAAAACTGGTAAGGAAATTCTGTATGGTTTAGTGACTCAACAGTAATATTAACAACCAGGACAGTGAATATAGAACATAATTAATAAGTAAGCAAAAACTCCATTCGTTTAGTAACTAGAAATTAAAATTAACAACCAGTACCGTGAATAATGAACACTTATTCAGGAAAAACTCCGTCGGGTTTAGAGACTAATGAGAATAATTAACAACCAGGACGGTGAATATATACGACAATAACTCAGGAAGATCACAGCCTGGTTTAATGGCTACAAAACAATTAATAAACAGTAGAGTGAAGATATAACACGAGTATTCATGGAAAACACCGTCTGGGTCTGTGACTACAGTCCAATTAACAACCAGTACCGTAAATATAGAATATAATTAATAAGGAAAAACTGTGTCCGGTTTAGTGACTAGTCAGTATAATTAACAACCAGTACCGTGAATATAACAATTATTAAAGAAATACTTTCTGGTTTAGCAACAAGAAATTAAAATTAACAACCAGTACGGCGAATATATCACATAAATATTCAGGAATAACACCGTCTGGTTTACTGATAAGACAGTAATATTAAGAACCACTAACGTGAATACAGAACATTATTAATACGGAAAAGCTCTGTCAGGTTTAGTGACTAGAAATTAAAATTAACAACCAGTACCGTGAATACAGAATATAATTAATAAGGAAAAGCTCTGTCCGGTTTAGTGACTAGTCAGTATAATTAACACCAGTACGGTGCGGTGAATATATAACAATAATTAAAGACAAATACTGTCTGGTTTAGCTAGAAAAACTTAACCACCAGTCCAGAAAATCTCACATAAATATCCAGGAATAACACCGTCTGTCCGGTTTAGTGACTATTCAGTATAATTAACAACCAGTACCGTGAATACAGAACATTATTAATACGGAAAACCGCTGTCCGGTTTAGTGACTAGAAATTAAAATTAACAACCAGTACCGTGAATATAGAATATAATTAATAAGGAAAAACTCTGTCCGGTTTAGTGACTAGTCTGTATAATTAACACCCAGCACAGTGAAAATTACAATTATTAAAGAAATATTGTCTGGTTTAGCTACAAGAAATTTAAATTAACAACCAGTACGGCGAATATATCACATAAATATTCAGGAATAACACCGTCTGGTTTACTGATAAGACAGTAATATTAAGAACCAGTACCGTGAATACAGAATATAATTAATACGGAAAAGCTCTGTCCGGTTTAGTGACTAGAAATTAAAATTAACAGCCAGTACCGTGAATACAGAATATAATTAATAAGGAAAAACTCCATCCGGTTTAGTAACTAGAAATTAAAATTAACACCCAGTACCGTGAACATAGAACATAATTAATAAGGAAAAGCTCTGTCCGGTTTAGTGATTAGTCAGTATAATTAACACCAGTACGGTGCGGTGAATATATAACAATAATTAAAGACAAATACTGTCTGGTTTAGCTAGAAAAACGTAACCACCAGTCCAGAAAATCTCTCACAAATATCCAGGAATAACACCCTCTGTCCGGTTTAGTGACTAGTCAGTATAATTAACCACCAGTACCGTGAATATAGAACATAATTAATAAGGAAAAACTCTGTCCGGTTTAGTGACTAGTCTGTATAATTAACAACCAGTACCGTGAATATAACAATTGTTAAAGACAAATACTGTCTGGTTTAGCTACAATAAATTTAAATTAACAACCAGGACAGCGAATATATCACATAAATATTCAGGAATAACACCGTCTGGATTACTGATTAGACAGTAATATTAAGAACCACTACCGTGAATATAGAATAAATTAATAAGGAAAAGCTCTGTCCGGATTAGTGATTAGTCAGTATAATTAACACCAGTACGGTGCGGTGAATATATAACAATAATTAAAGACAAATACTGTCTGGTTTAGCTACAAAAACTTAACCACCAGTCCAGAAAATCTCTCATAAATATCCAGGAATAAACCCGTCTGGCTCAGTGATCAGACAGTATAATTAAGAAACAGCTGGGTGAATATACCTTATAAGAAAATGGGTTGGAACAACTTCTGTAGGGATTAGTGACTGAACAGTAATATTGAGAACCAGTACCGTGAACACAGACCATAACGAACACGGAGAAGCTCTGTCCGGTTCGGCGACTAGAAATGAAAATGAAGACCCAGCACCGTGAATACAGAACAAGTGTTCGTGAAAACCGCTGTGTGGCTCAGTGACTCACAGCACAAGTCACAACCAGCCGGGAAGACCTCAGAACAAGGGAAAGCGCCGCTTGTTCTTCTTCACTAACGGCTTCACTGAATAAACAGCCAGGCACACACGTAATAAATCTACCAGTGCAGTAAAAACCTTTCTTACTGACGGGTACAGGGAACATCCGAGGAGAGCAGGACGCCGATACTCGTCTGTTTGACGAAGTAGCGCCGAGCGCCCTCAATTAAACAGGAGAGCCCACTTCCGACTCTCAATTTAACAGCAGAGTTCACTTCCGCCCCTCAATTAAAGAGGAGAGGCCACTTCCGCCCCTCAATTAAACAGTAGAGTCCACTTCCGCCCCTCAATTAAACAGTCTCACAATAATACCCTGCCTGTGAGGAGACTGGTGTAGTGACTGGGGCTCTTTCTGGGTCAAATTTTCAATTCAATCCAAGGTGCTTTATTAGCATGACCGATGGGTACAATCAGTGTTGCCAAAGCAAATGAAAATAATAAAATGAACATGGAACAAAACACAAAATAAAAGTCAAATAAAATCTACAGACATATTACAGACATTTACAACAAAGACATATCATAAAATATTGATATATACTGTAAACATATTGAGCGTTACTGGGAGACAGACTCACTGGTCCTCAGGCTGGGACAGGAGATCACACACTGTATTATTATTATTGAGAGACAGGCTCACTGTCTGTTCCTCAGGCTGGGACAGGAGATCACACACTGTATTATTATTATTGAGAGACAGGCTCACTGTCTGTTCCTCAGGCTGGGACAGGAGATCGCACACTGTATTATTATTATTGAGAGACAGGCTCACTGTCTGTTCCTCAGGCTGTGACAGGAGATCACACACTGTATTATTATTATTGAGAGACAGGCTCACTGTCTGTTCCTCAGGCTGGGACAGGAGTTCACACACTGGATTATTATTATTATTGAGAGACAGGCTCACTGTCTGTTCCTCAGGCTGTGACAGGAGGTCACACACTGTATTATTATTATTGAGAGACAGAATCCACAGTCGAAAAATGAAATAGGGTGCACTCTGAAAACACACAGGCGCTCCTGATCGGCTCACAGCTAACTGGGTCTCACAGGGGCTGGACTGGTCTAACTGGGTCTCACAGAGGCTAGACCAGTCATACTGGGGCTGGACTGGTGTGTGACTGGGTCTCACAGGGGCTAGACCAGTCATACTGGGGCTGGACTGGTGTGTAACTGGGTCTCACAGGGGCTAGACCAGTCGAACTGGGGCGGGACTGGTGTGTAACTGGGTCTCACAGGGGCTGGACCAGTCATACTGGGGCTGGACTGGGGTGTAACTGGGTCTCACAGGGGCTAGACCAGTCGAACTGGGGCGGGAGCGGTGTGGAACTGGGGCTGGGCTGGGCTGACGGAAGCGGAACTGGTCTGACTGGAGCCGGTCTGCTGAGAGAGAGAGAGAGAGGCAGGCAGGCAGAATTTAAACCCCACCGGTTTAGCGGTTTAAGTGTGTCCCGAGTTCGTACGGACGGTGCGAATACTTTCCCACCGCCCGGACATGACAGGCGGGCCGCGGTCCCTCGGGCAGGAGGGGCGGGGTGGTATCTCCCCCCCGCACCCCCCGCCCCGAGCGGCCGGTGGTTCAGCCCAGTCCGGCAGGTTCCCAGGGTCCCGGCGCCCGGCGGCGCAGTGCGCTCGGCCGCCAGCAGAGGGCGTGCGAGCACTCAATTCACTCCCTCAATCACTCGCTCGCTCATTCACTCACTCGCTCACTCAGTCCAGTTCAATTCAGTTCAAGGGGCTTTACTGGCACGACCGATGGGGACAATCCGTGTTGCCACAGCAAATAAAAATGATAAAATTAACCTGGAAAATAAAAAGAAAATAAAATCTCCAACAAAGACGGATCATAACGTATGTACATCTGCTGTAAACACTGACGCTCGGCTCAGTCCAGTCCAGTTCAAGGCGCTTTACTGGTGTGAAGTCAGTACAGTCAGTGTTGCCACAGCAAAACACATACAGTTAACATGGAACACAGAGCTGCAGACATTTACAGTACAGACACGGTCCTCCGGTCTCTCCATCTAGACAGGAGCAGGACTGGGAGACAGGCTCACTGGGGCTCTGGCTGGGACAGGAGATCACACACTGGGCCGCCAGTTCAGCGGAGTTCCCTCCTCCCTCTCCCAGTGGGTGAGGAGGGGTGCGGTCAGCTCTCAGACGGGCGGCAGTCGGTCCCTCATCATCGTCACCATCATCTTCATCATGACAACGACAGGGGCCACCAGCCCGGCGCTCCCCCGGAGACCGGGGGTCTCCCCTGCAGCAGCAGCGCCGGCGCGGGGCCGGGGGCGTGACTCTGCGGCGGTGCGGGCGGCGGCCGCCAGGGGGCGCCGCGCACAAAGGGCGCCAGTGTTCGGCGCTGCCAGCGCGGGTCCTATATTTAACACGGCCACACAGCGGCCCGCCTGTTCTCCGCCGGGCTGCTGTCGGAAGGAGTTTTCCTCCCGCTGTCTCTCTCTCTTCCACCTCACACACACACACACACTCACACACACACTCTCGCCCAGCGCCGGTCCCCCTGTCTCCTGTCTCTTGCTGTCTCTCTCTCTCCTGCTGTACCCCTGTCCCCTGTCTCCTCCTGTCTCTCTCTCTCCTGCTGTCCCCTGTCCCCTCCTGTCTCTCTCTCCCCTGCTGTCCCGTCTCCTCCTGTTTCTCTCTCCCCTGCTGTCCCCCCGTCTCCTCCTGTCTCTCTCTCCCCTGCTGTCCCCCTGTCTCCTCCAGCTGCCTCCCTGTCTCCTGCTGTCCCCCTGTCTTCTCCTGCTGTCTCCCTGTCTCCTGCTGTCCCCCTGTCTCCTGCTTCAACAGCAGGGCTGGGCAGCTTGTTCCCCACCCCCACCCCCCTCTGTGTACAGTAGAGCCTCCTGTCCTGACTGGAGGAGCTCACCCAGCTGTGTCTGGAGAGAAGCCAGGGTATCGGCTTCAACCACAGGGCTGGGCAGCCTGTTCCCCACCCCCACCCCCCTCTGTGTACAGTAGAGCCTCCTGTCCTGACTGGAGGAGCTCACCCAGCTGTGTCTGGAGAGAAGCCGGGGTATCGGCTTCAACTACAGGGCTGGGCAGCCTGTTCCACACCCCCACCCCCCTCTGTGTACAGTAGAGCCTCCTGTCCTGACTGGAGGAGCTCACCCAGCTGTGTCTGGAGAGAAGCCAGGGTATCGGCTTCAACCACAGGGCTGGGCAGCCTGTTCCCCACCCCCACCCCCCTCTGTGTACAGTAGAGCCTCCTGTCCTGACTGGAGGAGCTCACCCAGCTGTGTCTGGAGAGAAGCCAGGGTATCGGCTTCAACCACAGGGCTGGGCAGCCTGTTCCCCACCCCCACCCCCCTCTGTGTACAGAAGAGCCTCCTGTCCTGACTGGAGGAGCTCACCCAGCTGTGTCTGGAGAGAAGCCAGGGTATCGGCTTCAACAGCAGGGATGAGCAGCTTGTTCCTTACTTCCACAATCCTTAAATAGTCCCTCGCCCTCGCCCCTCTCTCTCCTCACTCCTGTCTCTGTCCCGCCCTCTCAGCACACCGTGTGTGAGCTCAGGTATAAAGGACTCTTTATTTCTGTGGCTCACACTCTGCTAGGCGGGAGTCACTCTGAGCTCTCCACAAAGCGTTTGATTTTAAACCCCATTTAACAGTCACTGCTTTAATAAAATATTCTGGTGTTTTTCTTTTTAAAAAAAGCTGTTTGAAGTGTCCTGCCGATTGGTGTTTGAGAAGGACGAAGGAATGTGGACTGATATGAGTAAAGATCAACACTACACACATACTGAGTAGACTATGTACTTCCCAAATATATACCCTCTGTATAGAGAAATACTGAGAGTCTATACCTACACTCTATAGAAAAATACTGAGGATCTACACCTGGAGTCTAGACAATACGCTCTATAGAGAAATACTGAGAATCTACACCTACAGTCTATAGACAATACACTCTATAGAGAAATACTGAGGGTCTACACTTGGAGTGTGTAGACAATATACTCTATAGAGAAATACTGAGGGTCTACACCTACAGTCTATAGACAATACACTCTATAGAGAAATACTGAGAGTCTACACCTACAGTCTATAGACAACACACTCTATAGAGAAATACTGAGGGTCTACATCTGGAGTCTAGACAATACGCTCTATAGAGAAATACTGAGAATCTACACCTACAGTCTATAGACAATACTTGGAGTCTTGGAGACTACAGTCTATAGACAATACTTGGAGTCTGTAGACAATACAGTCTATAGAGAAATACTGAGGGTCTACACTTGGAGTCTGTAGACAATACACTCTATAGAGAAATACTGAGGGTCTACACCTACAGTCTATAGACAATACACTCTATAGAGAAATACTGAGGGTCTATACCTGGAGTCTGTAGACAATACAGTCTATAGAGAAATACTGAGGGTCTATATCTACTGTCTATAGACAATACACTCTATAGAGAAATACTGAGAATCTACACCTGGAGTCTATAGAAAATACACTCTATAGAGAAATACTGAGGGTGTACACTTGGAGTCTGTAGACAATACGCTCTATAGAGAAATACTGAGGGTCTACACCTACAGTCTATAGACAATACACTCTATAGAGAAATACTGAGAGTCTACACCTACTGTCTATAGACAATACACTCTATAGAGAAATACTGAGGGTCTAGGTGTGACAGTGCTGTCAGTCAGACTCCCAGTGCGCAGCAGTCTGATCCACTCCAGGTGTGACAGTGCTGTCAGTCAGACTCCCAGTGCGCAGCAGTCTGATCCGCTCCAGGTGTGACAGTGCTGTCAGTCAGACTCCCAGTGCGCAGCAGTCTGATCCGCTCCAGGTGTGACAGTGCTGTCAGTCAGACTCCCAGTGCACAGCAGTCTGATCCGCTCCAGGTGTGACAGTGCTGTCAGACTCCCAGTGTGCAGCAGTCTGATCCGCTCCAGGTGTGACAGTGCAGTCAGTCAGACTCCCAGTGCGCAGCAGTCTGATCCGCTCCAGGTGTGACAGTGCTGTCAGACTCCCAGTGCGCAGCAGTCTGATCCGCTCCAGGTGTGACAGTGCTGTCAGTCAGACTCCCAGTGCGCAGCAGTCTGATCCGCTCCAGGTGTGACAGTGCTGTCAGTCAGACTCCCAGTGTGCAGCAGTCTGATCCGCTCCAGGTGTGACAGTGCAGCAGTCTGATCTGCTCCAGGTGTGACAGTGCTGTCAGTCAGACTCCCAGTGCGCAGCAGTCTGATCCGCTCCAGGTGTGACAGTGCAGTCAGTCAGACTCCCAGTGCGCAGCAGTCTGATCCGCTCCAGGTGTGACAGTGCTGTCAGACTCCCAGTGCGCAGCAGTCTGATCCGCTCCAGGTGTGACAGTGCTGTCAGTCAGACTCCCAGTGCGCAGCAGTCTGATCCGCTCCAGGTGTGACAGTGCTGTCAGTCAGACTCCCAGTGTGCAGCAGTCTGATCCGCTCCAGGTGTGACAGTGCAGCAGTCTGATCCGCTCCAGGTGTGACAGTGCTGTCAGTCAGACTCCCAGTGCGCAGCAGTCTGATCCGCTCCAGGTGTGACAGTGCAGTCAGACTCCCAGTGCGCAGCAGTCTGATCCGCTCCAGGTGTGACAGTGCAGTCAGTCAGACTCCCAGTGCGCAGCAGTCTGATCCGCTCCAGGTGTGACAGTGCTGTCAGACTCCCAGTGCGCAGCAGTCTGATCCGCTCCAGGTGTGACAGTGCTGTCAGTCAGACTCCCAGTGCGCAGCAGTCTGATCCGCTCCAGGTGTGACAGTGCTGTCAGACTCCCAGTGCGCAGCAGTCTGATCTGCCCCAGGTGTGTCAGTGCAGTCAGTCTGATCCACTCCAGGTGTGACAGCGCTGTCAGACTCCAGGTACCCCTAGATTAAGCAATCGTCCCCCGGCTCGCCAGTCATCTCTCCTGCATATCTGCTCTCCTCTCTCTGACCCCATCACTCCTCTGTCTAGTCAGACTAAGCCATCTAATTTCTCCTTCCTCTCCTGCCTCCTTCCTGTTTGTCTCTTCAGCCCTCTGTCAGTAGGACAACTCTCTCCCCCTCTGTCTCTTCCTCACACTATTTACTCAGACCCTGACTGAGATAATTGTGGTCCTGGAGTGTCCAGTCAGGGTGTCTGTATGAACCCCTCTCTCTCTCAGTGCAGTGTTCATGTACTGGAGTGTCCAGTCAGTGTGTGTGTATGAACCCCTCTCTCTCTCAGTGCAGTGTTCATGTACTGGAGTGTCCAGTCAGTGTGTCTGTATGAACCCCTCTCTCTCTCAGTGCAGTGTTCATGTACTGGAGTGTCCAGTCAGTGTGTCTGTATGAACCCCTCTCTCTCAGTGCAGTGTTCATGTACTGGAGTGTCCAGTCAGTGTGTCTGTATGAACCCCTCTCTCTCTCAGTGCAGTGTTCATGTACTGGAGTGTCCAGTCAGTGTGTCTGTATGAACCCCTCTCTCTCTCAGTGCAGTGTTCATGTACTGGAGTGTCCAGTCAGTGTGTCTGTATGAACCCCTCTCTCTCAGTGCAGTGTTCATGTACTGGAGTGTCCAGTCAGGGTGTCTGTATGAACCCCTCTCTCTCTCAGTGCAGTGTTCATGTACTGGAGTGTCCAGTCAGTGTGTGTGTATGAACCCCTCTCTCTCTCTCTCAGTGCAGTGTTCATGTACTGGAGTGTCCAGTCAGTGTGTCTGTATGAACCCCTCTCTCTCTCAGTGCAGTGTTCATGTACTGGAGTGTCCAGTCAGGGTGTCTGTATGAACCCCTCTCTCTCTCAGTGCAGTGTTCATGTACTGGAGTGTCCAGTCAGTGTGTCTGTATGAACCCCTCTCTCTCTCAGTGCAGTGTTCATGTACTGGAGTGTCCAGTCAGTGTGTCTGTATGAACCCCTCTCTCTCTCTCAGTGCAGTGTTAATGTACTGGAGTGTCCAGTCAGTGTGTGTGTATAAACCCCTCTCTCTCTCAGTGCAGTGTTCATGTACTGGAGTGTCCAGTCAGGGTGTCTGTATGAACCCCTCTCTCTCTCAGTGCAGTGCAGTGTACTGGAGTGTCGAGTCAGGGTGTCTCTCACACTGTCACTCTCTCTGTGTCTGTCAGACCAGTGAGCACAGTGGCCCAGTCAGCAGGTCAGTGTGTTTTAATTGCCCCCTCTCCCTCCCTCCCTCCTCCAGGAATCTCCCTGTGTAAACAGTGTTTGATCCGGCTCTCCCTCTCTCCCTCAATGAGCTTCATTCATTCCCTCTCTCTCCCCTCCCCCTCCGTCCCCCAGCCCGGCTCAATCCCTCTCTTCACAGGCCTGTCAGTGCCGTTCACTTCCACCCTCTTCTCTCTGTGACCCTCTGACCTCCTCCTGCGTCCCTCTCTCCCTGTCCACTGTCCCTCTGTCTCTGTCTGCTGTCTGCCTGTCACTGTCCACTGTCCCTCTGTCTCTGTCTGCTGTCCATCTGTTACTGTCCACTGTCCATCCTCCCTGTCTACTGTCCCTCTGTCTCTGTCCGGTGTCCACCCTTTCTGTCCACTGTCCCTCTGTCCTCTCTCGGTCTCTCTCTCTTTCCACTGTTCTTTCTCCCTCTCTCCCTCTCTCCCTGTCCCTCTGTCTCTGTCCACTGTCCCTCTGTCACTGTCCAGTGTCCACCCACTCTGTGCACTGTCCCTCTGTCTCTGTCCAGTGTCCACCCACTCTGTGCACTGTCCCCCTGTCTCTGTCCAGTGTCCACCCTCTCTGTCCAGTGTCCCTCTGTCTCTGTCCACTGTCCTTTCTCCGTCTCTCCCTGCCCACGGTCCCTCTGTTCCCTCTCACACTGCCCCTGAAAGTCTGGCCGGCCATTTCATTCCATAATAATAATAATAATGAGAATAATAATAATAATGATCTGGTCTATTTTTGGAGCCAGCACATGAATCGTAATGGGTGTGGAATGTTTTTTATTGACTTATTTAGCGGGTCGGCTCCCGTCTTATAATTTTAGCTAGAGCCCTCACAGAAGCCCTCTGTTCGTTTGCGCCTCCTCACTCACACAAATGTGTAGTTTTCAGTCACGTCAAGGTGTTTTTCCGGATCACGGTCCTCTCTATGGATTGCTGAGGGTGAACTGACCCCGCCCTCCTGCCCCCTGGGCTGAGCTGCCCCCGGCTGCATCGTTGTGAGCTGCCGTCGATCCGTCCAAGGCTGTACTGGGCTAATTGCCTGGGTTAATTGCTTAATTGCTAATTGGCTAATTGCCCCCCCCCGGAACGGAACGGAAACTCCCTGCGGCCGCGGCCCCGACGAGCAGCTCCGGAGCGATGATAACGAGGTTCGTAAGGGCTGCTGTAAAAATAGCTCACATCCGCAGCCATGACGCTCGCTGGGCCGAATCAGTCTGTGCCTGCTGCAGCCAGGAACACACCCCGGCTCGCTCTGGAGCAGAGTGCCACACCCCAGCACAAGCAGCACACCCCTTCTCTCCCAGCCTCTTTCTCCCTCTCCCTCTGCATAGCTCCCACTTCTACTGTCACACTGCACCCCCACAGTCCAGTCTGTCACACTGTACCCCTCCAGTCCAGTCTGGGTCACACTGTACCCCTCCAGTCCAGTCTGGTCACACTGTACCCCTACAGTCCAGTCTGGGTCACACTGTACCCCTCCAGTCCAGTCTGTCACACTGTACCCCTCCAGTCCAGTCTGTCACACTGTACCCCTACAGTCCAGTCTGGGTCACACTGTACCCCTCCAGTCCAGTCTGTCACACTGTACCCCTCTAGTCCAGTCTGGGTCACACTGTAGCCCTCCAGTCCAGTCTGTCACACTGTACCCCTCCAGTCCAGTCTGGGTCACACTGTACCCCTCCAGTCCAGTCTGTCACACTGTACCCCTCCAGTCCAGTCTGGGTCACACTGTACCCCCACAGTCCAGTCTGGGTCACACTGTACCCCTCCAGTCCAGTCTGTCACACTGTACCCCTCCAGTCCAGTCTGGGTCACACTGTACCCCCACAGTCCAGTCTGGGTCACACTGTACCCCTCCAGTCCAGTCTGGGTCACACTGTACCCCTCCAGTCCAGTCTGTCACACTGTACCCCTCCAGTCCAGTCTGGGTCACACTGTACCCCTCCAGTCCAGTCTGTCACACTGTACCCCTCCAGTCCAGTCTGGGTCACACTGTACCCCCCCAGTCCAGTCTGGGTCACACTGTACCCCTCCAGTCCAGTCTGTCACACTGTACCCCTCCAGTCCAGTCTGGGTCACACTGTACCCCTCCAGTCCAGTCTGTCACACTGTACCCCTCCAGTCCAGTCTGGGTCATACTGTACCCCTCCAGTCCAGTCTGTCACACTGTACCCCTCCAGTCCAGTCTGGGTCACACTGTACCCCTCCAGTCCAGTCTGTCACACTGTACCCCTCCAGTCCAGTCTGGGTCACACTGTACCCCTCCAGTCCAGTCTGTCACACTGTACCCCTCCAGTCCAGTCTGGGTCACACTGTACCCCTCCAGTCCAGTCTGTCACACTGTACCCCTCCAGTCCAGTCTGGGTCACACTGTACCCCTCCAGTCCAGTCTGTCACACTGTACCCCTCCAGTCCAGTCTGGGTCACACTGCACCCCCACAGTCCAGTCTGGGTCACACTGTACCCCTCCAGTCCAGTCTGGGTCACACTGTACCCCCACAGTCCAGTCTGGGTCACACTGTACCCCTCCAGTCCAGTCTGGGTCACACTGTACCCCTCCAGTCCAGTCTGTCACACTGTACCTCTCCAGTCCAGTCTGTCACACTGTACCCCTCCAGTCCAGTCTGTCACACTGTACCTCTCCAGTCCAGTCTGGGTCACACTGTACCCCTCCAGTCCAGTCTGTCACACTGTACCTCTCCAGTCCAGTCTGGGTCACACTGTACCCCTCCAGTCCAGTCTGTCACACTGTACCTCTCCAGTCCAGTCTGTCACACTGTACCCCTCCAGTCCAGTCTGGGTCACACTGTACCCCTCCAGTCCAGTCTGTCACACTGTACCCCTCCAGTCCAGTCTGGGTCACACTGTACCCCTCCAGTCCAGTCTGTCACACTGTACCCCTCCAGTCCAGTCTGGGTCACACTGTACCCCTCCAGTCCAGTCTGTCACACTGTACCCCTCCAGTCCAGTCTGGGTCACACTGTACCCCTCCAGTCCAGTCTGTCACACTGTACCCCTCCAGTCCAGTCTGGGTCACACTGTACCCCTCCAGTCCAGTCTGTCACACTGCACCCCTCCAGTCCAGTCTGGGTCACACTGTACCCCTCCAGTCCAGTCTGTCACACTGTACCCCTCCAGTCCAGTCTGGGTCACACTGTACCCCCACAGTCCAGTCTGTCACACTGTACCCCTCCAGTCCAGTCTGGGTCACACTGTACCCCTCCAGTCCAGTCTGTCACACTGTACCCCCACAGTCCAGTCTGTCACACTGTACCCCCACAGTCCAGTCTGGGTCACACTGCACCCCTCCAGTCCAGTCTGTCACACTGCACCCCCACAGTCCAGTCTGGGTCACACTGCACCCCTCCAGTCCAGTCTGGGTCACACTGTACCCCCACAGTCCAGTCTGTCACACTGTACCCCCACAGTCCAGTCTGGGTCACACTGCACCCCTCCAGTCCAGTCTGTCACACTGCACCCCCACAGTCCAGTCTGGGTCACACTGCACCCCTCCAGTCCAGTCTGGGTCACACTGTACCCCTCCAGTCCAGTCTGTCACACTGTACCCCCACAGTCCAGTCTGGGTCACACTGTACCCCTCCAGTCCAGTCTGGGTCACACTGTACCCCTCCAGTCCAGTCTGGGTCACACTGTACCCCCACAGTCCAGTCTGGGTCACACTGTACCCCTCCAGTCCAGTCTGGGTCACACTGTACCCCTCCAGTCCAGTCTGGGTCACACTGTACCCCCACAGTCCAGTCTGTCACACTGTACCCCTCCAGTCCAGTCTGTCACACTGTACCCCCACAGTCCAGTCTGGGTCACACTGTACCCCTCCAGTCCAGTCTGGGTCACACTGTACCCCTCCAGTCCAGTCTGTCACACTGTACCCCTCCAGTCCAGTCTGTCACACTGTACCCCTCCAGTCCAGTCTGGGTCACACTGTACCCCTCCAGTCCAGTCTGTCACACTGTACCCCTCCAGTCCAGTCTGGGTCACACTGTACCCCTCCAGTCCAGTCTGGGTCACACTGTACCCCCACAGTCCAGTCTGGGTCACACTGCACGCCTCCAGTCCAGTCTGGGTCACACTGTACCCCCACAGTCCAGTCTGGGTCACACTGTACCCCTCCAGTCCAGTCTGGGTCACACTGTACCCCCACAGTCCAGTCTGGGTCACACTGTACCCCTCCAGTCCAGTCTGGGTCACACTGTACCCCTCCAGTCCAGTCTGTCACACTGTACCCCTCCAGTCCAGTCTGTCACACTGTACCCCCACAGTCCAGTCTGGGTCACACTGTACCCCTCCAGTCCAGTCTGGGTCACACTGTACCCCTCCAGTCCAGTCTGGGTCACACTGTACCCCTCCAGTCCAGTCTGGGTCACACTGTACCCCCACAGTCCAGTCTGGGTCACACTGTACCCCTCCAGTCCAGTCTGGGTCACACTGTACCCCCACAGTCCAGTCTGGGTCACACTGTACCCCTCCAGTCCAGTCTGGGTCACACTGTACCCCCACAGTCCAGTCTGGGTCACACTGTACCCCTCCAGTCCAGAGATCACTGGTCCAGTCTGGGTCATATTGTTACCCTACATTTGCAATCCAGTATTAACCCCTCTCTCTCAGTGCAGTGTTCATGTACTGGAGTGTCCAGTCAGTGTGTGTGTATGAACCCCTCTCTCTCTCAGTGCAGTGTTCATGTACTGGAGTGTCCAGTCAGTGTGTGTGTGAACCCCTCTCTCTCTCAGTGCAGTGTTCATGTACTGGAGTGTCCAGTCAGTGTGTGTGTATGAACCCCTCTCTCTCAGTGCAGTGTTCATGTACTGGAGTGTCCAGTCAGTGTGTCTGTATGAACCCCTCTCTCTCTCAGTGCAGTGTTCATGTACTGGAGTGTCCAGTCAGGGTGTCTGTATGAACCCCTCTCTCTCTCAGTGCAGTGTTCATGTACTGGAGTGTCCAGTCAGGGTGTCTGTATGAACCCCTCTCTCTCTCAGTGCAGTGTTCATGTCCCGGAGTGTCCAGTCACTCAGAGAGTCTGTTTTCACTATACTCTCTCTCCCTCTGTCTGATCTATTCCTGTCTGTGGTCAGTAGGGTGTGTGACTCTCTGGTCAGGCCCAGCCCAGTAAAGTACAGCCTTGCCCAGGAAGTCAGTGTTATAATCACTCCGCTTGCTGTGCTGTAATTAAGTTGCCCAGATTGGAAAAGAGCAGAGAGGGCTCTCAATGTCACAGCACAGCACACACACTCTCTCTCTGTAGCACTAATTTCCTATCCTCTGTCCCTCTCTGTGGACTGTGTGGGTGTCTCTGTCTCTCTCTCAGGGCTGTGTGGGTGTCTCTGTCTCTCTGAGGACTGGGTGGGTGTCTGTGTCCCTCTCTGAGGACTGTGTGGGGGTCTCTGTCTCTCTCTCAGGGCTGTGTGGGTGTCTCTGTCTCTCTGAGGACTGTGTGGGTGTCTGTGTCTCGCTCCCTGAGGACTGTGTAGGTGTCTCTGTCCCTCTCTAAGGACTGTGTGGGTGTCTCTGTCTCGCTCTCTGAGGACTGTGTAGATGTCTCTGTCCCTCTCTGAGGTCTGTGTGGGTGTCTGTCTCAGTCTCTGTCCCTCTCTCAGGGCTGTGTGGCTGTCTCTCTGTCCCTGTCTCTCTCTCTCCTTCTGTTCCTATCTCTCCCCCAGACAGGCCCAGTGCTCTACAGGAGTGTGTGTGCAGAAGCACTCCAGTGTTGTTTTCTGTTGTCTGTGTGTTCGAAACATGCAGTGGTTTAGTTTGCTATGCGTAGTAAACTGCTTGCCTGCCAGTGGGAGTTTCTGGGCAGCTGTGTGTTATCGCTGATGTTCAGAGTGTGGTGGTCTTCCTCATTGTCTCCTCTCTGGGGGAGTACTGGTCCGCTCCGGGTTTTACAGACTCCCAGTGCGCAGCAGTCTGATCCGCTCCAGGTGTGACAGTGCAGCAGTCTGATCCGCTCCAGGTGTGACAGTGCTGTCAGTCAGACTCCCAGTGCGCAGCAGTCTGATCCGCTCCAGGTGTGACAGTGCTGTCAGACTCCCAGTGCGCAGCAGTCTGATCCGCTCCAGGTGTGACAGTGCTGTCAGACTCCCAGTGCGCAGCAGTCTGATCCGCTCCAGGTGTGACAGTGCTGTAAGTCAGACTCCCAGTGCGCAGCAGTCTGATCCGCTCCAGGTGTGACAGTGCTGTCAGTCAGACTCCCAGTGTGCAGCAGTCTGATCCGCTCCAGGTGTGACAGTGCTGTCAGTCAGACTCCCAGTGTGCAGCAGTCTGATCCGCTCCAGGTGTGACAGTGCTGTCAGTCAGACTCCCAGTGTGCAGCAGTCTGATCCGCTCCAGGTGTGACAGTGCTGTCAGTCAGACTCCCAGTGCGCAGCAGTCTGATCCGCTCCAGGTGTGACAGTGCTGTCAGACTCCCAGTGCGCAGCAGTCTGATCCGCTCCAGGTGTGACAGTGCTGTCAGACTCCCAGTGCGCAGCAGTCTGATCCGCTCCAGGTGTGACAGTGCTGTCAGTCAGACTCCCAGTGTGCAGCAGTCTGATCCGCTCCAGGTGTGACAGTGCTGTCAGTCAGACTCCCAGTGTGCAGCAGTCTGATCCGCTCCAGGTGTGACAGTGCTGTCAGACTCCCAGTGTGCAGCAGTCTGATCCGCTCCAGGTGTGACAGTGTGTCAGTCAGACTCCCAGTGTGCAGCAGTCTGATCCGCTCCAGGTGTGACAGTGCAGTCAGTCAGACTCCCAGTGCGCAGCAGTCTGATCCGCTCCAGGTGTGACAGTGCTGTCAGACTCCCAGTGCGCAGCAGTCTGATCCGCTCCAGGTGTGACAGTGCTGTCAGTCAGACTCCCAGTGCGCAGCAGTCTAGTCCGCTCCAGGTGTGACAGTGCTGTCAGACTCCCAGTGCGCAGCAGTCTGATCCGCTCCAGGTGTGACAGTGCTGTCAGACTCCCAGTGCGCAGCAGTCTGATCCGCTCCAGGTGTGACAGTGCTTTCAGTCAGACTCCCAGTGCGCAGCAGTCTGATCCGCTCCAGGTGTGACAGTGCTGTCAGACTCCCAGTGCGCAGCAGTCTGATCCGCTCCAGGTGTGACAGTGCTGTCAGTCAGACTCCCAGTGCGCAGCAGTCTGATCCGCTCCAGGTGTGACAGTGCTGTCAGTCAGACTCCCAGTGTGCAGCAGTCTGATCCGCTCCAGGTGTGACAGTGCTGTCAGACTCCCAGTGCGCAGCAGTCTGATCCGCTCCAGGTGTGACAGTGCTGTCAGTCAGACTCCCAGTGCGCAGCAGTCTGATCCGCTCCAGGTGTGACAGTGCTGTCAGACTCCCAGTGTGCAGCAGTCTGATCCGCTCCAGGTGTGACAGTGCTGTCAGACTCCCAGTGCGCAGCAGTCTGATCCGCTCCAGGTGTGACAGTGCTGTCAGTCAGACTCCCAGTGCGCAGCAGTCTGATCCGCTCCAGGTGTGACAGTGCTGTAAGTCAAACTCCCAGTGCGCAGCAGTCTGATCCGCTCCATATTTTCCATTATTTTCAGCTCCGGTCGCCCCATATGGTTCTTTTAAAATGGATTAGCCAAGACATTGAAAACTGAACTATTTTTAAGGCGACTATAAATGAATCTCGGTACATATAATTTCGCAGAACTGCGGAGTCAGTCGGTTTCGGCCTCGGCCTCCTCTCTGCCCCTTGCTGTCAGTGTGTCTGCTGCGTATGTCGAGCCCAGCGCTATAAAAATATGTGTGGATATATATGTACCGTATGCATATAATTTTGTACTCTCAAAAGAATTCATACCTCAAAATTACAGGCAAATACATCTCCTCTTTCTGTTCTTTAAAATGTAAACGTTCTACAGTCAGTAATTAACACAATTACACAACCACAGTTTCTGAATCCTGGAGCTCTCCTTCCTGCTCACACTCTGTCTTATCTCCTGTCCTGTTGTGTGTGTTTATTACTGACTTAGTCTAGAGCCCCGTGACTGGGCCGTGTCAGTGTACTGGACTCCACTGGAAGAGTCAGGAGCCCTGTGACTGGGCCGTGTCAGTGTACTGGACTCCACTGGAAGAGTCAGGAGCCCTGTGACTGGGCCGTGTCAGTGTACTGGACTCCACTGGAAGAGTCAGGAGTGACTGGGCTGTGTCGGTGTACTGGACTCCACTGGAAGAGTCAGGAGCCCTGTGACTGGGCCGTGTCAGTGTACTGGACTCCACTAGAAGAGTCAGGAGCCCTGTGACTGGGCCGTGTCAGTGTACTGGACTCCACTAGAAGAGTCAGGAGCGACTGGGCCGTGTCAGTGTACTGGACTCCACTAGAAGAGTCAGGAGTGACTGGGCCGTGTCAGTGTACTGGACTCCACTGGAAGAGTCAGGAGCCCTGTGACTGGGCTGTGTCAGTGTACTGGACTCCACTAGAAGAGTCAGGAGTGACTGGGCTGTGTCAGTGTACTGGACTCCACTGGAAGAGTCAGGAGTGACTGGGCCGTGTCAGTGTACTGGACTCCACTAGAAGAGTCAGGATCCCTGTGACTGGGCTGTGTCAGTGTACTGGACTCCACTAGAAGAGTCAGGAGTGACTGGGCTGTGTCAGTGTACTGGACTCCACTGGAAGAGTCAGGAGTGACTGGGCCGTGTCAGTGTACTGGACTCCACTGGAAGAGTCAGGAGCCCTGTGACTGGGCCGTGTCAGTGTACTGGACTCCACTGGAAGAGTCAGGAGTGACTGGGCTGTGTCAGTGTACTGGACTCCACTAGAAGAGTCAGGAGCCCTGTGACTGGGCTGTGTCAGTGTACTGGACTCCACTAGAAGAGTCAGGAGTGACTGGGCCGTGTCGGTGTACTGGACTCCACTGGAAGAGTCAGGAGTGACTGGGCCGTGTCGGTGTACTGGACTCCACTGGAAGAGTCAGGAGTGACTGGGCCGTGTCGGTGTACTGGACTCCACTGGAAGAGTCAGGAGTGACTGGGCCGTGTCGGTGTACTGGACTCCACTAAAAGAGTCAGGAGTGACTGGGCCGTGTCGGTGTACTGGACTCCACTAGAAGAGTCAGGAGTGACTGGGCCGTGTCAGTGTACTGGACTCCACTAGAAGAGTCAGGAGCCCTGTGACTGGGCTGTGTCAGTGTACTGGACTCCACTAGAAGAGTCAGGAGCCCTGTGACTGGGCTGTGTCAGTGTACTGGACTCCACTAGAAGAGTCAGGAGTGACTGGGCCGTGTCAGTGTACTGGACTCCACTAGAAGAGTCAGGAGCCCTGTGACTGGGCCGTGTCAGTGTACTGGACTCCACTAGAAGAGTCAGGAGTGACTGGGCCGTGTCAGTGTACTGGACTCCACTAGAAGAGTCAGGATCCCTGTGACTGGGCTGTGTCAGTGTACTGGACTCCACTAGAAGAGTCAGGAGCCCTGTGACTGGGCTGTGTCGGTGTACTGGACTCCACTAGAAGAGTCAGGAGCGACTGGGCCGTGTCAGTGTACTGGACTCCACTAGAAGAGTCAGGAGCCCTGTGACTGGGCTGTGTCAGTGTACTGGACTCCACTGGAAGAGTCAGGAGTGACTGGGCCGTGTCAGTGTACTGGACTCCACTAGAAGAGTCAGGATCCCTGTGACTGGGCTGTGTCAGTGTACTGGACTCCACTAGAAGAGTCAGGAGTGACTGGGCTGTGTCAGTGTACTGGACTCCACTAGAAGAGTCAGGAGTGACTGGGCTGTGTCAGTGTACTGGACTCCACTAGAAGAGTCAGGAGCCCTGTGACTGGGCCGTGTCAGTGTCCTGGACTCCACTAGAAGAGTCAGGATCCCTGTGACTGGGCTGTGTCAGTGTACTGGACTCCACTAGAAGAGTCAGGATCCCTGTGACTGGGCTGTGTCAGTGTACTGGACTCCACTAGAAGAGTCAGGAGTGACTGGGCCGTGTCAGTGTACTGGACTCCACTAGAAGAGTCAGGAGCCCTGTGACTGGGCCGTGTCAGTGTCCTGGACTCCACTAGAAGAGTCAGGATCCCTGTGACTGGGCTGTGTCAGTGTACTGGACTCCACTAGAAGAGTCAGGATCCCTGTGACTGGGCTGTGTCAGTGTACTGGACTCCACTAGAAGAGTCAGGAGTGACTGGGCCGTGTCAGTGTACTGGACTCCACTAGAAGAGTCAGGAGCCCTGTGACTGGGCCGTGTCAGTGTACTGGACTCCACTAGAAGAGTCAGGAGCCCTGTGACTGGGCTGTGTCAGTGTACTGGACTCCACTAGAAGAGTCAGGAGTGACTGGGCTGTGTCAGTGTACTGGACTCCACTAGAAGAGTCAGGAGCCCTGTGACTGGGCTGTGTCAGTGTACTGGACTCCACTAGAAGAGTCAGGAGTGACTGGGCTGTGTCAGTGTACTGGACTCCACTGGAAGAGTCAGGAGTGACTGGGCCGTGTCAGTGTACTGGACTCCACTAGAAGAGTCAGGAGTGACTGGGCCGTGTCAGTGTACTGGACTCCACTAGAAGAGTCAGGAGTGACTGGGCCGTGTCAGTGTACTGGACTCCACTAGAAGAGTCAGGAGCCCTGTGACTGGGCTGTGTCGGTGTACTGAGCTCCTCACAGGGTTTTTTTTGTGGCAGAGTACTTTTCCAACCAGTCCCCCGAGATCTAAAACGCTATTTAGCGTCAGGGGCTCACCTGGTCTCCTGGGTGACGCAGGGGAGGCCGGACCAGTGGCTGGGGCAGGGGGCGTGTCCGCCGCCCGATCGCATGAATGGGAGGCGGGGACAGCCGAGCAGGGCGGCGCCGCCTTTTCACGTCACTGGCGGGGGGGCGGGGCCTGGCCCGGCGGGGCGCCCTGATTGGCCGCGGTCGCCCCGCAGGATGCTTCCCAGGGACCGGCCGGTGCTGCACGGCGCGACGGTCGCTTCCTGGGGGACAAGAGCAGGGCTGAGCGGGGCGATCGATCCCGAACCGATCAGTGATCAGTACGTGTGGCCACAGCCCCTCTCAGTCACGAAGCGGGCGAGCGGAGAAGGCACCTCCGTCCTGCTTTTCCACGCACGAACTCTCCCCCCGTCACTCTCCCTTCACTCTCACGCACACACCCCCTCAGGTCTGTGACTCGCACACACCCACCTGTCACTCGAGTCTCTCTCTCTCCACGCACACACCCACCTGCGAGTCTGTCTCTCTCTCTCCACGCACACACCCCCTCAGGTCTGTCACTCGTGTCTGTGTCTCTCTCTCTCCACGCACACACCCCCTCAGGTCTGTCACTCGTGTCTGTGTCTCTCTCTCTCCACGCACACACCCCCTCAGGTCTGTCACTCGTGTCTGTGTGTCTCTCTCTCCACGCACACACCCACCCGCGAGTCTGTCTCTCTCTCTCCACGCACACACCCACCTGCGAGTCTGTCACTCGTGTCTGTGTCTCTCTCTCTCTCCACGCACACACCCCCTCAGGTCTGTCACTCGAGTCTGTGTCTCTCTCTCTCTCCACGCACACACCCACCTGCGAGTCTGCCTCTCTCTCTCCACGCACACACCCACCTGCGAGTCTGTCTCTCTCTCTCTCCACGCACACACCCACCTGCGAGTCTGTGTCTCTCTCTCTCTCCACGCACACACCCTCCCTGCCAGGTTGGGAGAGAGAGAGAGGAGGAAGAGAGGAGAGAGGAGAGGAGTGTGGAAAGAGAGAGGAGAGAGGAGAGGAGAGAGAGAGGAGGGAGGAGAGGAGAGAGAGAGGAGGGAGTGTGGAAAGAGAGAGGAGAGAGGAGAGGAGGGAGGAGAGGAGAGAGAGAGGAGGGAGTGTGGAAAGAGAGAGGAGAGAGGAGAGGAGAGGAGAGAGGAGGGAGTGTGGAAAGAGAGAGAGGAGGAAGAGAGGAGAGAGGAGGGAGAGAGGAGAGGAAGGAGGGAGGGGGAGAGGAGAGAGAGAGAGGGAGGAGGGGGGGGGAGAGAGGGCAGAGAGAGAGAGGAGACAGGAGACAGGACGCCGGAGCGGGCAGAGCGGTTTTAAGTCTCTCTCCTCGCTGCCGGTCGCCAGCACACCTCCGCTCCATGGGCCAGTAGCGTCAGGCGCAGCAACAGCAGCAGCAGCAGGAGCAGGAGCAGGAACAGGAGCAGGAGCAGCAGCATCACCCCGGCGTCCGGCCCGCGTCCCCCCCGGCCCCGCAGACACCCGAGCCGAGCCGAGCCGCGCCGAGCCGAGCCGAGCCGGGACCGCACCGCACCGGACCGACCGCACCGGACCGCACCGGACCGGCAACTCTCGGCGCTCACTCGCTTCGTTTAGAAACGATACTAATAAACACCCCCCCCCCCAAAAAAAATAATAAATAAAATAAAAACAACTGGTCCTGCCGGAGCCTGCGGGAGAGGAGAGGAGAGGAGAGGGCGGACTGGACCGGTGAGAGGAGGAGACCCGCCCGGGAGGAGCCGGGCGTCGCGCCTCTCCCCTTCAGCCGGGAGACAGGACAGAGCAGGAGGAGACAGGGGACACGGACAGGGGACAAGGGGAGACAGGAGACGACGGGAGGAGACGACGCGGCGATGGGTTTTCCAGAAGGTTCCCGGCCGCGGCGGCGGCGGCGGCGGGAAGGGCTCGTGGCCCCGGCCCTGGCGCTCGCGGTGGCGCTCGCCCTCTGCCAGGCGGGGCCGGCGCGCGCGGCAGGTGAGTCCGTTTGTTTGTTTGTTTGTTTGTTCGTTCGGTTTTTTTCCTCTCAGATTCAAATTCAAACCGACACGGAGAAGACGCGCGCGCTCGGCGCGAGGCGCTCCGCTGAGGGGAGAGAGAGCCGTTAGAAACGGACTCCGGCTCCCAACACCCCGAAAGAAGAGAGGAAAAAAAACCCCGTTTTTCAGCCTCTTTCGAACCGGACGAAAGTTGTTTGAGTGAAACTCTTTCGCTCCTCAGGCGTACGACCTGTAGCGCTCTTAAAAAAAAAAAACAACGACAAAAAAAAGAAAAGAAAATGAAAGAACAGAAATAACAGCCCAGCGCCGCCGGTCGCGTCGCGTCGCGTCGCCCCGCCGGGAGGAAAGCGAGGCAGGTTTGTGGCCCGGCCCGGTCCGGTTCGGGTGTGGGCGTGTGAAACTCCAGCTCGGACCCCGGTTCGGTCCGGTCCGGCCCGGCCGGGTTCACCTCACCGGGGCAGAGAGAGAGAGAGAGAGGGGGGGGCAGCCGGTCCCGGGTCCGAGGGTGTGTGTGTGTGTGTGTGTGTGTGTGTCTCCGGCTCGCTGTAGTTGACTCAATTTGTATTCATTTCTCCGTCTAACGGTCCGGACCTGTAACCGCCCTGACCGCCTCCCCCCCCCGACTCCGGGGTCCCCCCCTGTGGGCCCCCCCGGCCCGGGCGCCCCGGGGCCGGACGGAGGAGCCCCGGTCTGGCCCTCAGATCAAAGCCGCGCTGGGCAGCGAGGGAGGGAGGCACAGGGGGAGCGGCCGGGGCTCGGGGTGCCGGAGAGTTCACCCGCCCCCCGTCTTTACAGCCCCTTTACAAACGGGGGACCCCCCCCACAGTCCGGCCGGCTCGCGGCGCTCGTTTCCCGGCGGTGACCCCCACTTTCCAGCCGGAGAGGACCCCCCCATACAAGCTCACACGTACTGTATCTATGAATATCGGCGGCCCCGCTGAGGGCCGACTGCTCGCTGGTCTTGCAGTCATTAGTTGACCCCCCCTGCGGTCACACACCGGCCGGTATCGGGGGGGGCAGGGTCACAGGGTGACGCGACACCCCGCTTCCCCAGCGGCTCGGCTGGGTCCCGGGCGGGCAGGATGGGATCGATCACCCGATCGGTCGGTCGGTCGGACTGCTGCCCCCTGACCCGGAACCCCGGCGCGGTGCCGGTTCGGCGGGGGGTCGGTGCGGGCTCCGAGTTTGCCGTCCCGAGTGGGCCTCTGGGTTTGTTTTGGCGGAGGCGATCCTGCGGTCTGGGCGGCGAGCGGCTTCGTGATGAATGGGCCGTTTATGCGGGCAGGGCGGGTCCGAGTCCAGGACTGTCTGAGCTGCTTCAGGGCGGACTGGAGCTCCTCGGCCTCCCTGGCGCTGACCCTGACCTGGAGAGAGAGACGGGACTGTCCCAGTTCCAGTGCTGTAATGGAAATGGCACGGCCTGTGCTCTTCTGGGCTGGACTGGGCTGTGGTGGACTGTGCTGTGGTGGATTGGACTGTGATGTACTGGACTGTGCTGTAATGGAAATGGCATGGCCTGTGCTCTCCTGGGCTGGACTGGGCTGTGGTGGACTTTGATGTACTGGACCGGGCTGTGCTGTGGTGGACTGTGCTGTGTTGTACCGGGCTGTGATGTACTGGACTGTATTGTGATGGACTGGACTGTGTTGTGATGCGCTGGACTGTGCTGTGATGGACTGGACTGTGCTGTGATGAACTGGACTGTGATGTACTGGACTGTGTTGTGATGCGCTGGACTGTGCTGTGATGTACTGGACTGTGCTGTGATGGACTGGACTATGATGTACTGGACTGTGCTGTGATGAACTGGACTGTGATGTACTGGACTGTGTTGTGATGCGCTGGACTGTGCTGTGATGGACTGGACTGTGATGTACTGGATTGGACTGTGCTGTGATGGACTGTGCTGTGATGAACTGGACTGTGATGTACTGGACTATGTTGTGATGTACTGGACTGTGCTGTGATGGACTGGACTGTGATGTACTGGACTGTGCTGTGATGGACTGGACTGTGCTGTGATGAACTGGACTGTGATGTACTGGACTGTGCTGTGATGCGCTGGACTGTGCTGTGATGTACTGGACTGTGCTGTGATGAACTGGACTGTGATGTACTGGACTGTGCTGTGATGGACTGGACTGTGATGTACTGGACTGTGCTGTGATGGACTGGACTGTGCTGTGATGAACTGGACTGTGATGTACTGGACTGTGCTGTGATGCGCTGGACTGTGCTGTGATGTACTGGACTGTGCTGTGATGAACTGGACTGTGATGTACTGGACTGTGCTGTGATGCGCTGGACTGTGCTGTGATGGACTGGACTGTATTGGGCTATGTTGTGGTGGACTGGACTGTGTTGTACTGTACTGTGCAGTGCTGGACTGTGATGTACTGGACTGTGCTGTGGTGGAGTGGACTGTGTTGTACCGGGCTGTGCTGTGGTGGACTGTGCTGTGGTGGACAATGCTGTACTGGGCTGTGCTGTGGTGGACTGGACTGTGCTGTGCTGTGGTGTACTGGACAGTGTTGTGGTGGACTGTGCAGTGCTGGACGGTGCTGGACTGTGCTGGACTACACTGTGCTGTACTTTAGTGGACTTTGTTGTGCTGTGCTGGACTGTGCTGTACTGGGCTGTGCTGTGGTGTACTGGACAGTGCTGTGCTGGACAGTTCTGTGCTGGACTGTGCTGTGCTGTACTGGACAGTTCTGTGCTGGACTGTGCTGTGCTGTACTGGACAGTGCTGTACTGGACAGTGCTGTGCTGGACTGTGCTATACTGGCAGTCCCAGTGCTCAGCCTGATGAGAGGCCTGTCGCTAGCTCTCTGACGTGATTGACCTCTCGTGCTTGGACCCCGGAGTTGCTGACCACGAGCAGCGGGGTGAAATGAGGACCCCCCTCCCGCGCTGAGAGGGCCTGGGCCCTGGGCTCTCCTGCCTGGGCGCTGTGGCGGCAGACACACACCTGCCTGAATGGAGACATTGACTGGTGCACGGCGAGGGCGGGTGAGGGCGGGGACATGGCGTATGAAAGCTGGGCTTGTTGCTGTGAAAGCACTCCTTTAGGAGACCCCCTCCCCCTGGACGTGCACGTCTGACGTGGGAGCCGTGAGGCTGGTTTCAGTGTGCTCGGCTCTGAAAGAGCGGTCTGTCTCTGCCCCTGTGTCTCCTTCTGCCCCTGCCCCTGCCCCTGCCTCTGTCTCTGTCATTGTCTCTGCCCCTGCCCCTGCCTCTGTCTCTGTCTCTGTCATTGTCTCTGCCCCTGTGTCTCCTTCTGCCCCTGCCTCTGTCTCTGTCATTGTCTCTGCCCCTGTCTCTGCCCCTGTCACTGTCTCTGCCCACTGTCTCTGCCCCTACCCCTGCCTCCTGTCATTGTCTCTGCCCCTGCCCCTGGCCCTGCCTCTGTCTCTGCCCCTGTCTCTGTCTCTGCCCCTGCCTCTGTCTCTGCCCCTGTCACTGTCTCTGTCTCTGTGTCTCCCTCTGCCCCTGCCTCTCCATCTCTCTGTCTCTGGCCCTGCCTGTCAGTCAGCCAGTCAGTGAGGCGAAGGGAGCTCAGTGAATGGAGCTACTGTGTGACTGAGTGCCAGCTCTGACCCCGCTCTCCACGTGTGTGTGTGTGAGTGAGCAGGTTCTGCCTGCGTGGGCCGGTGTGTGAGTGAGAGTGTGTGTCTGTGGGCTCTACGCAGCAGTGCTCAACAGTGGTCCGTTAAGACGGAGCAGACAGACAGAGAGAGAGAGAAAGAGTTTGTCTAGTTTCACAGCTGCTGCACTCTGACTGGCTCTCCCTCCCTCTCCCTCTGCCTCGTTCCTGGAATACCTCGCTTCCCTCAGGAATGTAGCTCCCACAGGGCTGTCACCTGAGCCTGCCTGCCCTCCTTTCTGTCTCCTCGTCCCCGTCCCCCTCTCTCCTGTCAGCTCCTGTGCTTGCCTGAGACACGAACCAGAAACTGCAGAGGTGGAAACTGCAGGGAAGGGCATTTCAAACTGGGAACAGGAGCTCGGAATTACACAGAGGGGGGTGGGGGTGTGGAACAAGCTGCCCAGCCCTGTTGTTGAAGCCGATACCCTGGCTTCTCTCCAGACACAGCTGGGTGAGCTCCTCCAGTCAGGACAGGAGGCTCTACTGTACACAGAGGGGGGTGGGGGTGGGGAACAAGCTGCCCAGCCCTGTGGTTTCATTTTAGATTGCACTTTTGTCCTCTGGTTGATGATTCACTGTTGATTCTGAAGAAATCGTCTGGGTTGTCAGTATCATGTCCCCTTGTAGTTTTCTTGCTTCTCGACTAAAAATGTTCAGTTCCTCCAGCCTGTCAGTGTGGGACACTCCCTCCAGACTGAAGAGACTCAGTTCCCTCAGCCTGTCAGTGTGGGACACTCCCTCCAGACTGAAGAGACTCAGTTCCCTCAGCCTGTCAGTGTGGGACCCTCCCTCCAGACTGAAGAGACTCAGTTCCCTCAGCCTGTCAGTGTGGGACACTCCCTCCAGACTGAAGAGACTCAGTTCCTCCAGCCTGTCAGTGCGGGACACTCCCTTCAGACTGAAGAGAGTCAGTTCCTATAGTGTGGTTCACCTCTTCTCCTCCCTGAATGTACCTGCCTGCTCTTCTCTGGACTGATTCCAGTGCAGCAGTACACTGTATAATCTGTATAATTGCCCCACTGTTCTTCTAGAGGGCTGGGCTGCAGCTCTTCATTATAGTTTTGATGAGTCTCTGTCTCTCCTAGAACAGGAATTAAATGGCAGACAAATGTGTTGCCTCGAAACCCACTCATTAGCATGGATAAACGATGATTAAGAGGGAACGAGCGTGCTGGGACGCCGGTTGGGTGGCAGTTCATGGCGTTGTGAAAGGTCTGTGCGGCTCTGTGCTCCTCGCTGTCTTGGGCTTAGGGTGTGTTTGGAATGAGGCAGGAGCAGGGCTGGGGTTCAGGAGAGAGATACCTGCCGCAGGGCTCCTTTCACTGTCTTTCAAATGAGCCTCTGAGAATTACACTCTTTCAGTCAAGAGTGTGTGTGCCCTGTGTCTGCTGTGTGAGAGTGTGTGTGCTCTGTGTCTGCTGTGTGAGAGTGTGTGTGCTCTGTGTCTGCTGTGTGAGAGTGTGTCCTGTGTCTGCTGTGTGAGAGTGTGTGTGCTCTGTGTCTGCTGTGTGAGAGTGTGTCCTGTGTCTGCTGTGTGAGAGTGTGTGTGCTCTGTGTCTGCTGTGTGAGAGTGTGTCCTGTGTCTGCTGTGTGAGAGTGTGTGTGCTCTGTGTCTGCTGTGTGAGAGTGTGTCCTGTGTCTGCTGTGTGAGAGTGTGTCCTGTGTCTGCTGTGTGAGAGTGTGTCCTGTGTCTGCTGTGTGAGAGTGTGTGTGCTCTGTGTCTGCTGTGTGAGAGTGTGTCCTGTGTCTGCTGTGTGAGAGTGTGTGTGCTCTGTGTCTGCTGTGTGAGAGTGTGTCCTGTGTCTGCTGTGTGAGAGTGTGTGTGCTCTGTGTCTGCTGTGTGAGAGTGTGTGTGCTCTGTGTCTGCTGTGTGAGAGTGTGTCCTGTGTCTGCTGTGTGAGAGTGTGTGTGTGTGTGCTCTGTGTCTGCTGTGGGAGAGTGTGTGTGCTCTGTGTCTTCAGTGTGTTTGTGTCCTGTGTCTGCTGTGTGAGGCTGTGTGTGTCCTATGTCTGCTGTGTGAGAGTGTGTGTGCTCTGTGTCTGCTGTGTGAGAAAGTGTCTGCTGTGTCGGCTGTGTGTGTTCTGTGAGAGTGTCTGCTGTGTGTCTGCTGTGTCTGCTGTGTGTGTTCTGTGCTCCTGATCTGACTTGTGTCTCCGAGAGCTCGCTGTGTTTCTGAGCTGGAAGGCTGCAGTGACACGTCGCACAGGCCTGCTGGTACACATGTCTGTCGGCCCCGAGCGCAGCTCGTTAGCAGAGAGTAATCAGCTGTGTAATCAGCCACTGCTGGTGCGCGGCCTGTCATTTAGCACTGCCCAGGGTAAACACACTGTGAACACCGAGGCACCCAGATAATCACAGCCCCTCAGAGAGCTGCGCTCACCCACACTGAGAGTGAGAGGGTGAGAGGGTGAGAGGTAGGATCAGAAAGACAGGCAGTGAGATGGAGTGTGTGGGTCCATAGAGACAGCTGCTCTGTGAGAGAATATTTACACTCCTCTTGTTGACTGTCAGGGGTCAGAGGTCACCACTGTGGGATATTTGCGTACTGCTGGTGTTTACCACAGCTGTGTGAAGATTATGGAGTAATCTAGAGAGGAAGGGTAGTTTGTTTTAATGGGGCATTTCCCATGCAGTGTTCATGTACTGGAGTGTCCAGTCAGTGTGTCTGTGTGAACCCCTCTCTCTCTCAGTGCAGTGTTCATGTACTGGAGTGTCCAGTCAGTGTGTGTGTATGAACCCCTCTCTCTCTCAGTGCAGTGTTCATGTACTGGAGTGTCCAGTCAGTGTGTCTGTGTGAACCCCTCTCTCTCTCAGTGCAGTGTTCATGTACTGGAGTGTCCAGTCAGTGTGTCTGTATGAACCCCTCTCTCTCTCTCAGTGCAGTGTTCATGTACTGGAGTGTCCAGTCAGTGTGTCTGTATGAACCCCTCTCTCTCTCAGTGCAGTGTTCATGTGCTGGAGTGTCCAGTCAGTGTGTCTGTATGAACCCCTCTCTCTCTCAGTGCAGTGTTCATGTACTGGAGTGTCCAGTCAGTGTGTCTGTATGAACCCCTCTCTCTCTCAGTGCAGTGTTCATGTACTGGAGTGTCCAGTCAGTGTGTGTGTATGAACCCCTCTCTCTCTCTCTCAGTGCAGTGTTCATGTACTGGAGTGTCCAGTCAGTGTGTGTGTGTGAACCCCTCTCTCTCTCAGTGCAGTGTTAGTGTACTGGAGTGTATTAACCTCTCTCTCTCTCTCTCAGATCCAGTAGATGTCTTGAAGGTGCTCCAGCTGCCCTCTCTGCCTGAGGGGGTGAAGAAAGTGACTGGGTTCTGCTCCAGTCGGCGGTCTGGTCCTGCTGACCAGGCCTACCGGATCTCCAAACAGGCGCAGATCAGCGCCCCCACGAAGCAGCTCTTCTCAGGTACCGCGTCTCTCCCCGTACCCCTGGGGTTCAGAACTCGGGCTGGCAGGAAGGCTGCCCGTGGCCAGGAGCCCAGTACAGGCTGTGGGCAGAGGGCGCCCTCTTGTGGACGAGACGCGCTCACTGTGCCGGAGCTTGTATCCAGCACTCCTTTCTCTAGGCTGCTTCTTCACAGTCAGGGTCACAGCACGCAGCGGGGCACGGGACACTACCACACACTCTGTTTCTGTCTCTCTGCAGCGAGACAGCAAGATCAGTCTCACTATTATTGAGTCTGTCTTTTCAGTAAGCTGCCTCTCTGCGTCTCTCGGAGTCTGACGTTTTAGTGACTTGTCAGCCTGTCTCTCTCTGTCTGTATCTCTGCAGTCAGTCGCCTGTCAGTTCAGTTCAAGGCGCTTTACTGGCGTGAAGTCAGTACAGTCAGTGTTGCCACAGCAAAACACATACAGTTAACATGGAACACAGAGCTGCAGACATTTACAGTACAGACACGGTCCTCCGGTCTCTCCATCTAGACAGGAGCAGGACTGGGAGACAGGCTCACTGGGGCTCTGGCTGGGACAGGAGATCACACACTGGGCCGCCAGTTCAGCGGAGTTCCCTCCTCCCTCTCCCAGTAGGATCGGGACCCGCTGGGATTCTGGCAGGGGTGGGAACTCTGGGATTAGATTTCTGAGTTTAGGGAAGAATGTTTCTCTAATCCCAGAGTATCTGTCACAGTGCAGTAGGAAGTGCACCTCTGTCTCTATTTCTCCCCGCTGGCAGTGGGAGCACAGCCTGTCCTCTCTGGGCAGCCAGGTCTGCCTGTGTCCAGTGTGTGTGTCCAGGCTGTGGTCACTGAGCCTGTCCTCTCTGGACAGCCAGGTCTGCCTGTGTCCAGTGTGTGTGTCCAGGCTGTGGTCACTGAGCCTGTCCTCTCTGGACAGCCAGGTCTGCCTGTGTCCAGTGTGTGTGTCCAGGCTGTGGTCACTGAGCCTGTCCTCTCTGGACAGCCAGGTCTGCCTGTGTCCAGTGTGTGTGTCCAGTCTGTGGTCACTGAGCCTGTCCTCTCTGGGCAGCCAGGTCTGCCTGTGTCCAGTGTGTGTGTCCAGGCTGTGGTCACTGAGATGTCCGTCTCTGTGCTTGTCTGTATCCCTGCAGTCACACTCCTGTCTCTGTCTCCCTCTGTCCGCAGGCCGTTTCCCTGAGAACTTCTCCATCATGGCGCTGGTGAAGGCCCAGGCGGACCTGCAGGCCTTCCTGCTGTCGGTGTACAGCGAGCAGGGCGTGCAGCAGCTGGGCGTGGAGCTGGGCCGCTCGCCCGTCTTCCTGTACGAGGACCAGACGGGCCGCCCCGCGCCCGAGGACTACCCGCTGTTCCGGGGCATCAACCTGGCCGACGGCAAGTCAGTACTGAGAGTCCCCACCGCGAGTGTGTGAGAGAGAGCGCGCGTGTGTGTGTGTGAGAGGACCAGACGGGCCGCCCCGCGCCCGAGGACTACCCGCTGTTCCGGGGCATCAACCTGGCCGACGGCAAGTTAGTACTGAGAGTCCCCACCGCGAGTGTGTGAGAGAGAGCGTGTGTGTGTGTGTGTGTGTGTGTGTGTGTGAGAGGACCAGACGGGCTGGAGAGAGTGCAAGAGTGTGTGTGTGTCTGAGAGTGTGTGAGAGTGTGTATGTGTGTGTGAGTGAGAATGTGTGAGAGTGTATGAGTGTATGTGAGAATGTGCATGAGTGTGCGTGAGAGAGTGTGTGTATGAGAGTGCGAGTGGCAAGTGTGCATGAATGTGAGAGAGTGTGCATGGGAGTCTGAGTGTGTGTATCAGTGTGTGTGAATTTGATAGAGTGTGTGAGTGTGCAAGTGTGAATCAAAGAGTGTGTGTGTGAGTGTCTCAGTTCTGTCTGAGCTGCGTGTTTGAGTGTGTGTTGTGTGTGTGAGAGCTGTAATAGTTCTGTCTGAGTGTGTGTTGTGTGTGTGAGAGCTGTAATAGTTCTGCCTGAGTGTGTGTTGTGTGTGTGAGAGCTGTAATAGTTCTGTCTGAGTGTGTGTTGTGTGTGTGTGAGAGCTGTAATAGTTCTGTCTGAGTGTGTGTTGTGTGTGTGAGAGCTGTAATAGTTCTGTCTGAGTGTGTGTTGTGTGTGTGAGAGCTGTAATAGTTCTGTCTGAGTGTGTGTTGTGTGTGTGTGAGAGCTGTAATAGTTCTGTCTGAGTGTGTGTTGTGTGTGTGAGAGCTGTAATAGTTCTGTCTGAGTGTGTGTTGTGTGTGTGTGTGAGAGCTGTAATAGTTCTGTCTGAGTGTGTGTTGTGTTGTGTGTGTGAGAGCTGTAGTAGTTCTGTCTGAGTGTGTGTTGTGTGTGTGAGAGCTGTAATAGTTCTGTCTGAGTGTGTGTTGTGTGTGTGAGAGCTGTAATAGTTCTGTCTGAGTGTGTTGTGTGTGTGAGAGCTGTAGTAGTTCTGTCTGAGTGTGTGTTGTGTTGTGTGTGAGAGCTGTAATAGTTCTGTCTGAGTGTGTGTTGTGTGTGTGAGAGCTGTAATAGTTCTGTCTGAGTGTGTGTTGTGTGTGAGAGCTGTAATAGTTCTGTCTGAGTGTGTGTTGTGTGTGTGAGAGCTGTAATAGTTCTGAGTGTGTGTTGTGTGTGTGAGAGCTGTAATAGTTCTGTCTGAGTGTGTGTTGTGTGTGTGTGTGAGAGCTGTAATAGTTCTGAGTGTGTGTTGTGTGTGTGAGAGCTGTAATAGTTCTGTCTGAGTGTGTGTTGTGTGTGTGAGAGCTGTAATAGTTCTGTCTGAGTGTGTGTTGTGTGTGTGAGAGCTGTAATAGTTCTGTCTGAGTGTGTGTTGTGTGTGTGTGTGAGAGCTGTAATAGTTCTGTCTGAGTGTGTGTTGTGTGTGAGAGCTGTAATAGTTCTGTCTGAGTGTGTGTTGTGTTGTGTGTGTGAGAGCTGTAATAGTTCTGTCTGAGTGTGTGTTGTGTGTGTGAGAGCTGTAATAGTTCTGTCTGAGTGTGTGTTGTGTGTGTGAGAGCTGTAATAGTTCTGTCTGAGTGTGTGTTGTGTGTGTGAGAGCTGTAATAGTTCTGTCTGAGTGTGTGTTGTGTGTGTGAGAGCTGTAATAGTTCTGTCTGAGTGTGTGTTGTGTGTGAGAGCTGTAATAGTTCTGTCTGAGTGTGTGTTGTGTGTGTGAGAGCTGTAATAGTTCTGTCTGAGTGTGTGTTGTGTGTGTGAGAGCTGTAATAGTTCTGTCTGAGTGTGTTGTGTGTGTGAGAGCTGTAGTAGTTCTGTCTGAGTGTGTGTTGTGTTGTGTGTGAGAGCTGTAATAGTTCTGTCTGAGTGTGTGTTGTGTGTGTGAGAGCTGTAATAGTTCTGTCTGAGTGTGTGTTGTGTGTGAGAGCTGTAATAGTTCTGTCTGAGTGTGTGTTGTGTGTGTGAGAGCTGTAATAGTTCTGAGTGTGTGTTGTGTGTGTGAGAGCTGTAATAGTTCTGTCTGAGTGTGTGTTGTGTGTGTGTGTGAGAGCTGTAATAGTTCTGAGTGTGTGTTGTGTGTGTGAGAGCTGTAATAGTTCTGTCTGAGTGTGTGTTGTGTGTGTGAGAGCTGTAATAGTTCTGTCTGAGTGTGTGTTGTGTGTGTGAGAGCTGTAATAGTTCTGTCTGAGTGTGTGTTGTGTGTGTGTGTGAGAGCTGTAATAGTTCTGTCTGAGTGTGTGTTGTGTGTGAGAGCTGTAATAGTTCTGTCTGAGTGTGTGTTGTGTTGTGTGTGTGAGAGCTGTAATAGTTCTGTCTGAGTGTGTGTTGTGTGTGTGAGAGCTGTAATAGTTCTGTCTGAGTGTGTGTTGTGTGTGTGAGAGCTGTAATAGTTCTGTCTGAGTGTGTGTTGTGTGTGTGAGAGCTGTAATAGTTCTGTCTGAGTGTGTGTTGTGTGTGTGAGAGCTGTAATAGTTCTGTCTGAGTGTGTGTTGTGTGTGAGAGCTGTAATAGTTCTGTCTGAGTGTGTGTTGTGTGTGTGAGAGCTGTAATAGTTCTGTCTGAGTGTGTGTTGTGTTGTGTGTGAGAGCTGTAATAGTTCTGTCTGAGTGTGTGTTGTGTGTGAGAGCTGTAATAGTTCTGTCTGAGTGTGTGTTGTGTGTGTGAGAGCTGTAATAGTTCTGTCTGAGTGTGTGTTGTGTTGTGTGTGAGAGCTGTAATAGTTCTGTCTGAGTGTGTGTTGTGTGTGAGAGCTGTAATAGTTCTGTCTGAGTGTGTGTTGTGTGTGTGTGTGAGAGCTGTAATAGTTCTGTCTGAGTGTGTGTTGTGTGTGAGAGCTGTAATAGTTCTGTCTGAGTGTGTGTTGTGTGTGTGTGAGAGCTGTAATAGTTCTGTCTGAGTGTGTGTTGTGTGTGAGAGCTGTAATAGTTCTGTCTGAGTGTGTGTTGTGTGTGTGTGAGAGCTGTAATAGTTCTGTCTGAGTGTGTGTTGTGTTGTGTGTGTGAGAGCTGTAATAGTTCTGTCTGAGTGTGTGTTGTGTGTGTGAGAGCTGTAATAGTTCTGTCTGAGTGTGTGTTGTGTGTGTGAGAGCTGTAATAGTTCTGTCTGAGTGTGTGTTGTGTGTGAGAGCTGTAATAGTTCTGTCTGAGTGTGTGTTGTGTGTGTGAGAGCTGTAATAGTTCTGTCTGAGTGTGTGTTGTGTTGTGTGTGAGAGCTGTAATAGTTCTGTCTGAGTGTGTGTTGTGTTGTGTGTGAGAGCTGTAATAGTTCTGTCTGAGTGTGTGTTGTGTGTGAGAGCTGTAATAGTTCTGTCTGAGTGTGTGTTGTGTGTGTGTGTGAGAGCTGTAATAGTTCTGTCTGAGTGTGTGTTGTGTGTGTGAGAGCTGTAATAGTTCTGTCTGAGAGTGTGTTGTGTGTGAGAGCTGTAATAGTTCTGTCTGAGAGTGTGTTGTGTGTGTGAGAGCTGTAATAGTTCTGTCTGAGTGTGTGTTGTGTGTGAGCTGTAATAGTTCTGTCTGAGTGTGTGTTGTGTGTGTGAGAGCTGTAATAGTTCTGTCTGAGTGTGTGTTGTGTTGTGTGTGAGAGCTGTAATAGTTCTGTCTGAGTGTGTGTTGTGTTGTGTGTGAGAGCTGTAGTAGTTCTGTCTGAGTGTGTGTTGTGTGTGTGAGAGCTGTAATAGTTCTGTCTGAGTGTGTGTTGTGTTGTGTGTGAGAGCTGTAATAGTTCTGTCTGAGTGTGTGTTGTGTGTGAGAGCTGTAATAGTTCTGTCTGAGTGTGTGTTGTGTTGTGTGTGAGAGCTGTAATAGTTCTGTCTGAGTGTGTGTTGTGTTGTGTGTGAGAGCTGTAATAGTTCTGTCTGAGTGTGTGTTGTGTGTGTGAGAGCTGTAATAGTTCTGTCTGAGTGTGTGTTGTGTGTGTGTGAGAGCTGTAATAGTTCTGTCTGAGTGTGTGTTGTGTGTGTGTGAGAGCTGTAATAGTTCTGTCTGAGTGTGTGTTGTGTGTGTGTGAGAGCTGTAATAGTTCTGTCTGAGTGTGTGTTGTGTGTGTGTGTGAGAGCTGTAATAGTTCTGTCTGAGTGTGTGTTGTGTGTGAGAGCTGTAATAGTTCTGTCTGAGTGTGTGTTGTGTGTGAGAGCTGTAATAGTTCTGTCTGAGTGTGTGTTGTGTGTGTGAGAGCTGTAATAGTTCTGTCTGAGTGTGTGTTGTGTGTGTGTGAGAGCTGTAATAGTTCTGTCTGAGTGTGTGTTGTGTGTGTGTGAGAGCTGTAGTAGTTCTGTCTGAGTGTGTGTTGTGTTGTGTGTGAGAGCTGTAATAGTTCTGTCTGAGTGTGTGTTGTGTGTGAGAGCTGTAATAGTTCTGTCTGAGTGTGTGTTGTGTGTGTGAGAGCTGTAATAGTTCTGTCTGAGTGTGTGTTGTGTGTGTGTGAGAGCTGTAATAGTTCTGTCTGAGTGTGTGTTGTGTGTGTGTGAGAGCTGTAATAGTTCTGTCTGAGTGTGTGTTGTGTGTGTGAGAGCTGTAATAGTTCTGTCTGAGTGTGTGTTGTGTGTGTGTGAGAGAGCTGTAATAGTTCTGTCTGAGTGTGTGTTGTGTGTGAGAGCTGTAATAGTTCTGTCTGAGTGTGTGTTGTGTGTGTGTGAGAGCTGTAATAGTTCTGTCTGAGTGTGTGTTGTGTTGTGTGTGAGAGCTGTAATAGTTCTGTCTGAGTGTGTGTTGTGTGTGTGTGTGTGAGCTGTAATAGTTCTGTCTGAGTGTGTTGTGTGTGTGAGAGCTGTAATAGTTCTGTCTGAGTGTGTGTTGTGTTGTGTGTGAGAGCTGTAATAGTTCTGTCTGAGTGTGTGTTGTGTGTGAGAGCTGTAATAGTTCTGTCTGAGTGTGTGTTGTGTGTGTGAGAGCTGTAATAGTTCTGTCTGAGTGTGTGTTGTGTGTGTGTGTGAGAGCTGTAATAGTTCTGTCTGAGTGTGTTGTGTGTGTGAGAGCTGTAATAGTTCTGTCTGAGTGTGTGTTGTGTGTGTGAGAGCTGTAATAGTTCTGTCTGAGTGTGTGTTGTGTGTGTGTGAGAGCTGTAATAGTTCTGTCTGAGTGTGTGTTGTGTGTGTGAGAGCTGTAATAGTTCTGTCTGAGTGTGTGTTGTGTGTGTGTGAGAGCTGTAATAGTTCTGTCTGAGTGTGTGTTGTGTTGTGTGTGTTGTGTGTGAGAGCTGTAATGTACAGTGTGGGCGCTGTTCCTCCTCCCCGCCTGCAGGTGGCACCGCATCGCTCTCTCCGTGCAGCAGAAGAAAGTCACGCTCATCCTGGACTGCAAGAAGCGCGTGACCAAGCCCCTCCCGCGCGGAGACCGCCCCGCCGTCGACGTCAACGGCATCACGCTCTTCGGCGCCCGGCTGCTGGACGAGGAGGTCTTCCAGGTGGGCGGGCCATCGGGCTGTTCGGGGGACCCCTGGGGCGCCCTGTCTGCTGGGGGCCGCGCTGACCCGCCTGCCTTCTGATTTCAGGGTGACATCCAGCAGCTGCTGATCGCCTCCGACCCCCAGGCGGCCTTCGACTACTGCGAGCACTACAGCCCCGACTGCGACACCCCGCTGCCCAGCACCCAGGCACAGGAGCCCAGCAGCCCTGTGAGTAACTCACACTCTCCTCACACCCTCCTCACACCCTCCTCACACTCTCCTCACACTCTCCTCACACTCTCCTCACACTCTCCTCACACTCTCCACACTACTGCGAGCACTACAGCCCCGACTGTGACACCCCGCTGCCCAGCACCCAGGCACAGGAGCCCAGCAGCCCTGTGAGTAACTCACACTCTCCACACACTCTCCTCACACTCTCCTCACACTCTCCACACACTCTCCACACTACTGCGAGCACTACAGCCCCGACTGTGACACCCCGCTGCCCAGCACCCAGGCACAGGAGCCCAGCAGCCCTGTGAGTAACTCACACTCTCCACACACTCTCCTCACACTCTCCTCACACTCTCCACACACTCTCCACACTACTGCGAGCACTACAGCCCCGACTGCGACACCCCGCTGCCCAGCACCCAGGCACAGGAGCCCAGCAGCCCTGTGAGTAACTCACACTCTCCTCACACTCTCCTCACACTCTCCTCACACTCTCCACACTACTGCGAGCACTACAGCCCCGACTGCGACACCCCGCTGCCCAGCACCCAGGCACAGGAGCCCAGCAGCCCTGTGAGTAACTCACACTCTCCTCACACTCTCCTCACACTCTCCTCACACTCTCCTCACTACTGCGAGCACTACAGCCCCGACTGCGACACCCCGCTGCCCAGCACCCAGGCACAGGAGCCCAGCAGCCCTGTGAGTAACTCACACTCTCCTCACACTCTCCTCACACTCTCCTCACACTCTCCACACTACTGCGAGCACTACAGCCCCGACTGCGACACCCCGCTGCCCAGCACCCAGGCACAGGAGCCCAGCAGCCCTGTGAGTAACTCACACTCTCCACACACTCTCCTCACACTCTCCTCACACTCTCCACACTACTGCGAGCACTACAGCCCCGACTGCGACACCCCGCTGCCCAGCACCCAGGCACAGGAGCCCAGCAGCCCTGTGAGTAACTCACACTCTCCTCACACCCTCCTCACACCCTCCTCACACTCTCCTCACACTCTCCTCACTACTGCGAGCACTACAGCCCCGACTGCGACACCCCGCTGCCCAGCGCCCAGGCACAGGAGCCCAGCAGCCCTGTGAGTAACTCACACTCTCCTCACACTCTCCTCACACTCTCGTCACACTCTCCACACTACTGCGAGCACTACAGCCCCGACTGCGACACCCCGCTGCCCAGCACCCAGGCACAGGAGCCCAGCAGCCCTGTGAGTAACTCACACTCTCCTCACACTCTCCTCACACTCTCCACACTACTGCGAGCACTACAGCCCCGACTGCGACACCCCGCTGCCCAGCACCCAGGCACAGGAGCCCAGCAGCCCTGTGAGTAACTCACACTCTCCTCACACTCTCCTCACACTCTCCACACACTCTCCACACACTCTCCTCACACTCTCCACACTACTGCGAGCACTACAGCCCCGACTGCGACACCCCGCTGCCCAGCACCCAGGCACAGGAGCCCAGCAGCCCTGTGAGTAACTCACACTCTCCTCACACCCTCCTCACACTCTCCTCACACTCTCCTCACACTCTACACACTACTGCGAGCACTACAGCCCCGACTGCGACACCCCGCTGCCCAGCACCCAGGCACAGGAGCCCAGCAGCCCTGTGAGTAACTCACACTCTCCACACACTCTCCACACACTCTCCACACACTCTCCACACTACTGCGAGCACTACAGCCCCGACTGCGACACCCCGCTGCCCAGCACCCAGGCACAGGAGCCCAGCAGCCCTGTGAGTAACTCACACTCTCCACACACTCTCCTCACACTCTCCTCACACTCTCCACACTACTGCGAGCACTACAGCCCCGACTGCGACACCCCGCTGCCCAGCACCCAGGCACAGGAGCCCAGCAGCCCTGTGAGTAACTCACACTCTCCTCACACTCTCCTCACACTCTCCACACTACTGCGAGCACTACAGCCCCGACTGCGACACCCCGCTGCCCAGCACCCAGGCACAGGAGCCCAGCAGCCCTGTGAGTAACTCACACTCTCCTCACACTCTCCTCACACTCTCCTCACACTCTCCTCACACTCTCCACACTACTGCGAGCACTACAGCCCCGACTGCGACACCCCGCTGCCCAGCACCCAGGCACAGGAGCCCAGCAGCCCTGTGAGTAACTCACACTCTCCTCACACTCTACACACACTCTCCTCACACTCTCCTCACACTCTCCACACTACTGCGAGCACTACAGCCCCGACTGCGACACCCCGCTGCCCAGCACCCAGGCACAGGAGCCCAGCAGCCCTGTGAGTAACTCACACTCTCCTCACACTCTCCTCACACTCTCCTCACACTCTCCTCACACTCTCCACACTACTGCGAGCACTACAGCCCCGACTGCGACACCCCGCTGCCCAGCACCCAGGCACAGGAGCCCAGCAGCCCTGTGAGTAACTCACACTCTCCTCACACTCTCCTCACACTCTCCTCACACTCTACACACTACTGCGAGCACTACAGCCCCGACTGCGACACCCCGCTGCCCAGCACCCAGGCACAGGAGCCCAGCAGCCCTGTGAGTAACTCACACTCTCCTCACACCCTCCTCACACTCTCCTCACACTCTCCACACTACTGCGAGCACTACAGCCCCGACTGCGACACCCCGCTGCCCAGCACCCAGGCACAGGAGCCCAGCAGCCCTGTGAGTAACTCACACTCTCCTCACACTCTCCACACACTCTCCTCACACTCTCCACACTACTGCGAGCACTACAGCCCCGACTGCGACACCCCGCTGCCCAGCACCCAGGCACAGGAGCCCAGCAGCCCTGTGAGTAACTCACACTCTCCTCACACTCTCCACACACTCTCCACACTACTGCGAGCACTACAGCCCCGACTGCGACACCCCGCTGCCCAGCACCCAGGCACAGGAGCCCAGCAGCCCTGTGAGTAACTCACACTCTCCACACACTCTCCTCACACTCTCCTCACACCCTCCTCACACTCTCCACACTACTGCGAGCACTACAGCCCCGACTGCGACACCCCGCTGCCCAGCACCCAGGCACAGGAGCCCAGCAGCCCTGTGAGTAACTCACACTCTCCACACACTCTCCTCACACTCTCCTCACACTCTCCACACTACTGCGAGCACTACAGCCCCGACTGCGACACCCCGCTGCCCAGCACCCAGGCACAGGAGCCCAGCAGCCCTGTGAGTAACTCACACTCTCCTCACACCCTCCTCACACTCTCCTCACACTCTCCTCACACTCTCCTCACACTCTCCACACTACTGCGAGCACTACAGCCCCGACTGCGACACCCCGCTGCCCAGCACCCAGGCACAGGAGCCCAGCAGCCCTGTGAGTAACTCACACTCTCCTCACACTCTCCTCACACTCTCCTCACACTCTCCACACTACTGCGAGCACTACAGCCCCGACTGCGACACCCCGCTGCCCAGCACCCAGGCACAGGAGCCCAGCAGCCCTGTGAGTAACTCACACTCTCCTCACACCCTCCTCACACTCTCCTCACACTCTCCACACACTCTCCACACTACTGCGAGCACTACAGCCCCGACTGCGACACCCCGCTGCCCAGCACCCAGGCACAGGAGCCCAGCAGCCCTGTGAGTAACTCACACTCTCCTCACACTCTCCTCACACTCTCCACACACTACTGCGAGCACTACAGCCCCGACTGCGACACCCCGCTGCCCAGCACCCAGGCACAGGAGCCCAGCAGCCCTGTGAGTAACTCACACTCTCCTCACACTCTCCTCACACTCTCCACACTACTGCGAGCACTACAGCCCCGACTGCGACACCCCGCTGCCCAGCACCCAGGCACAGGAGCCCAGCAGCCCTGTGAGTAACTCACACTCTCCTCACACTCTCCACACACTCTCCACACTACTGCGAGCACTACAGCCCCGACTGCGACACCCCGCTGCCCAGCACCCAGGCACAGGAGCCCAGCAGCCCTGTGAGTAACTCACACTCTCCTCACACTCTCCTCACACCCTCCTCACACTCTCCTCACACTCTCCACACTACTGCGAGCACTACAGACTGTACACACACTCTGGACACACTGTCCTCACACCGTACACACGGTGTACACACACACCACACACGATGGCTCCTCCAGGCGCAGGAGAGTAGCGACTCTGCGCTGTCCTGTCCACACGCTGTGTGTAGCGCTGCAGTGACCTCGGCCCACACACACCCTGACCTGCCTGGAACTCCTTCTGTCATCAAAGTACGGTTCGCCTTTTCTCAACCGGGCGCAGTTTATATCCGTCCTCTCTGTGTCTTCCTGTCATGTGCTGCGATTGGAGTTTAGATCATGCAAATGATTGATGGGTTCAGCATCATCAGCAGGAGGGCTGTGATTGGGGATGAGTAGATACACACAGAAGGGCTGTGATTGGCGATGAGTAGATACACACAGAAGGGCTGTGATTGGCGATGAGTAGATACACACAGAAGGGCTGTGATTGGGGATGAGTAGATACACACAGAAGGGCTGTGATTGGCGATGAGTAGATACACACAGAAGGGCTGTGATTGGGGATGAGTAGATACACACAGAAGGGCTGTGATTGGGGATGAGTAGATACACACAGAAGGGCTGTGATTGGGGATGAGTAGATACACACAGAAGGGCTGTGATTGGGGATGAGTAGATACACACAGAAGGGCTGTGATTGGCGATGAGTAGATACACACAGAAGGGCTGTGATTGGCGATGAGTAGATACACACAGAAGGGCTGTGATTGGGGATGAGTAGATACACACAGAAGGGCTGTGATTGGGGATGAGTAGATACACACAGAAGGGCTGTGATTGGCGATGAGTAGATACACACAGAAGGGCTGTGATTGGCGATGAGTAGATACACACAGAAGGGCTGTGATTGGGGATGAGTAGATACACACAGAAGGGCTGTGATTGGGGATGAGTAGATACACACAGAAGGGCTGTGATTGGCGATGAGTAGATACACACAGAAGGGCTGTGATTGGGGATGAGTAGATACACACAGAAGGGCTGTGATTGGGGATGAGTAGATACACACAGAAGGGCTGTGATTGGGGATGAGTAGATACACACAGAAGGGCTGTGATTGGGGATGAGTAGAGACACACAGAAGGGATGTGATTGGGGATGAGTAGATACACACAGAAGGGCTGTGATTGGCGATGAGTAGATACACACAGAAGGGCTGTGATTGGGGATGAGTAGATACACACAGAAGGGCTGTGATTGGGGATGAGTAGATACACACAGAAGGGCTGTGATTGGCGATGAGTAGATACACACAGAAGGGCTGTGATTGGCTGTTAGCTGCTGCGGTGCTGTGATTGGATGACGTGATTGTCTATGTTGTGAATGATGCTGATGAGGATTGAGACACAGGAAATGACAGAGGGATACAGAGACACAGGATATAATCTCACTGCCCTCTCACCCTCCGGGGGGAGACACTGAGCAGGTAACGAAGGACTGGGAGCAGAGAGACAGAGAGAGGCTCTTGCACCAGGAGAGTTTAAACAGGAAACTCCTCTCTCCCCATCCTGCTCTCCTTCTCTCTGTCTCTCCATCACCCTGGCATCGCTGTCACCACACGCTATCACGTCATGTCCTGCACTGTCGCTATCATTGTCGTATCATTGTCGTATCATTGTCGTATCATTGTCATGTCATTGTCGTATCATTGTCGTATCATTGTCATGTCATTGTCGTATCATTGTCATGTCATTGTCATGTCATTGTCACTGTGAGGTGTGCGCTGGCCTGTACTGCGGAGTCTGTGGTCAGACAGCACTGAGCTGAGAGAGAGAGGGCAGTGCGTCTGTGTGCAACACTGTGGCTGTGTCAGTGTGCGTGCGTCAGTGTGTGTGTGGTGTGTGAAAGTGTGTGCGTCAGTGTGTGTGTGGTGTGTGAAAGTGTGTGTGTGCGTGCTTCAGTGTGTGTGTGGTGTGTGTCAGTGTGTGTGTGGTGTGTGTGTCAGTGTGTGTGGTGTGTGTGCGTCAGTGTGTGTGTGGTGTGTGTGTCAGTGTGTGTGTGGTGTGTGTGTCAGTGTGTGTGACAGTGTGTGTTGTGTGTGTGTGTCAGTGTGTGTGTGGTGTGTGCGTCAGTGTGTGTATGGTGTGTGAAAGTGTGTGTGTGGTGTGTGTCAGTGTGTGTGTGGTGTGTGCGTCAGTGTGTGTGGTGTGTGTGCGTCACTGTGCCAGCCCAGTGGTGTCTGACCAGTCTCGCCAGCCCCAGTCACAGAGCCTCTCTCTGGCAGTCACGCCCATGTCTCTCTCTCCTGTCCTGTCACCTGAACACCCCACCCCACCCCACCCCACCCGCCGCAGAAGAGCAAGAGCGCCAAGCCCCCCGCGCCCAAGCCCAGCAGGCCCCTCAACGTCAAGAGCCTGCACTCCCAGAAGCCCCCGTTCCCCACCAAGAGGTCGCCCCCGCCCGCCCCCCAAAAGACGGCCGCCGCCAAGACCCCCAAGGCCAAGGTGGCGGCGGGCAAGGGCAAGGCGGAGAAGAAGGCCCTGCCCCCCTTCAACAAGACGCCCGCCAAGCCCGCCAAGCCCGCCAAGAAGAGGCCGGGCAACGGCTACCAGCAGGTACAGACGGGCGGCCCGCGGCGGCGCGCTCCCTCTCCCTCTCCCTCTCGCGCTTCCCTCACGACATCAGGCCATCATCGCCAGCGGCCCCGGCGGCGGCCATGAAGACGTTACCGCGCGGCTAACGCTCCTCATCCCGCCGGCCGGCGGCGCGCCCCAGTCCTTCTCCAGCCCTCGGTGTCTCCGGGGTTTTCCACAGAGCTCCCAGCCTGCCTGAGCCGCGCTGCGAGAGACCCTCTCCGTCTCTCTGTCTGTCTGTCCATGTCCCTGTCTGTGTCGGGTGTCAGTGTAGCGGTGCTGGCAGTCTCTGGACCCTGGCAGAGCTGCCGTCAGGCTGGGAGAAGCTCCGTCTGTCTGTGAGCTGAGGGGGGAAATCGCCTGCTTTCCCCCCTCCAGGAAAACCTTCTTCCTCCTCACACCTCCACCCCCTCCCAACCTCCTCCCGTCAAGGGCTGTGTCTCAAATCACCCCCCTGCGTGAGAGAGGGACCACTCCCTGGAGAGACAGAGCAGGGACAGAGTACAGAGCAGAGAGAGAGGGACCACTCTCTGGAGAGACAGAGCAGAGAGACAGAGTACAGAGCAGAGAGAGAGGGACCACTCTCTGGAGAGACAGAGCAGGGACAGAGTACAGAGCAGAGAGAGAGGGACCACTCTCTGGAGAGACAGAGCAGAGAGACAGAGTACAGAGCAGAGAGAGAGAGGGACCACTCTCTGGAGAGACAGAGCAGGGACAGAGTACAGAGCAGAGAGAGAGGGACCACTCTCTGGAGAGACAGAGCAGGGACAGAGTACAGAGCAGAGAGAGAGGGACCACTCTCTGGAGAGACAGAGCAGAGAGAAAGAGTACAGAGCAGAGAGAGAGGGACCACTCTCTGGAGAGACAGAGCAGGGACAGAGTACAGAGCAGAGAGAGAGGGACCACTCTCTGGAGAGACAGAGCAGAGAGACAGAGTACAGAGCAGAGAGAGAGGGACCACTCTCTGGAGAGACAGAGCAGGGACAGAGTACAGAGCAGAGAGAGAGGGACCACTCTCTGGAGAGACAGAGCAGGGACAGACCAGAGAGACAGAGTACAGAGCAGAGAGAGAGGGACCACTCTCTGGAGAGACAGAGCAGGGACAGAGTACACAGCAGAGAGAGAGGGACCACTCTCTGGAGAGACAGAGCAGAGAGAAAGAGTACAGAGCAGAGAGAGAGGGACCACTCTCTGGAGAGACAGAGCAGAGAGAAAGAGTACAGAGCAGAGAGAGAGACTGAGAGAAAAAGAGATAGAAGGTGAACAGAAGTGGAGCAGTGGAGACAGTGAGGCTGAGAGGGAAGGAAAGAGAGGAGAGGTATCGGGAGAGGTAGACAAGCGGCACAGGGAGAGGAGAAAGGACAGAGAGATGGAGGGCAGAGGGGGCAGAGGGGGCAGAGGGGGCAGGAGTGCCAGCACCAGGTTCTTCGATTCGAGACACAGCCAGAACTAACTCCTCTTTCTCCTTCAAAACTCCTCCCACCCCCTGCGTCCCCGCCCCACTGACTCCCCCCCGGCCAATCAGGATGTAGAGCCGGCCCACACAGAGGCTGACCACACACCCCCGGAGGCGGATTATTATTACACCTTGGAAGAGGAGACGGAGGTGGGGCCGGACCCCGGCAGTGAGGTGATTGGACAGGAGGGGGAGGAAGCCCCGCCCCATGTTACGCAGGTAACTTCAGGGAAGGAGCAGGTATGATGTCATCTGAGTGCTGGGGGCGAGAGAGGGATGATGTAATCTCCTGATGTGCGGATTGGCCACCTGGAAAATGATGTCATGACAATTAAATGTAATGAAATGTATATTGCTTCAGTACAGCAATATATTGAATTATTTAATTGTATTAAACCTAACACATATACAGCTTCAGATTTGGTTCTTATTAAGTGCCATATTGATTACTCCTCTAATAGTGTTGAATCATGTTTCACTAATTATTCCAACTCATTAACTCCTCCTGCCTATGTTGTATCTATGTCTGCACATTTGATGTTTTCTTGGAAGTTTGTTGTTGAAACCTGAACTCCTGGATGTTGTGCCATTTCATGACCTTTCTGTGCTGTCATTGTGTCAGAGTGAGGGGAGAGGGGAGAGGAGAGGGGAATTAGGGAGGGAGAGTGGCTGTAGGTTCACTCTGACAGAATGACACAGGAAGTAAAAATCACAAGTCCTGGGTCAGAGTTCTGAACAGCAAAATACAGAGCATCCTGTGAGCTGTGTGACAGTGTGGACTCTCCTGTCAGTGTGTGACAGTGTGTGTGACAGTGTGGACTCTCCTGTCAGTGTGTGACAATGTGTGCGACAGTGTGGACTCTCCTGTCAGTGTGCGACAGTGTGGACTCTCCTGTCAGTGTGTGACAGTGTGGACTCTCCTGTCAGTGTGTGACAGTGTGGACTCTCCTGTCAGTGTGCGACAGTGTGTGCGACAGTGTGGACTCTCCTGTCAGTGTGTGACAGTGTGGACTCTCCTGTCAGTTTGTGACAGTGTGTGACAGTGTGGACTCTCCTGTCAGTGTGTGACAGTGTGGACTCTCCTGTCAGTGTGCGACAGTGTGTGCGACAGTGTGGACTCTCCTGTCAGTGTGTGACAGTGTGGACTCTCCTGTCAGTTTGTGACAGTGTGTGACAGTGTGGACTCTCCTGTCAGTGTGCAACAGTGTGGACTCTCCTGTCAGTGTGTGACAGTGTGGACTCTCCTGTCAGTTTGTGACAGTGTGTGACAGTGTGGACTCTCCTGTCAGTGTGCGACAGTGTGTGCGACAGTGTGTGACAGTGTGGACTCTCCTGTCAATGTGCGACAGTCTGTTCGACAGTATGACTTTTTGATTGTGGGTGTCAGTGTGTGACAATGTGAGGCAGTGTGACTGTGTGTGACAGTGTGAGGCAGTGTGTGTCAGTATCACAGTGTGTGTCAGTATGTGTCACAGTGTGGGTTAGTGTGTGCGACAATGTGGGCTCTCCTGTCAGTGTGGAGGGTGAGTCTGTTCGGCTGTGACACAAGGAATCTGGGTCCTACTCTTGGTGATTGGTGTCAGGGTGAGTATCACCGTGCTCAGAGCAGCGCCCCCTGTGATAATTCTCGGACTCTCTCTGAGCCCCCAGACTTGTGTGACAGTAAGAGCCCTAGAAAAGAGCATTTTTTTCTAGATTAAGAGCAGGTTGCTGTAATAGAGCAGACAGCTTGGACTGGATATTTTTACTTTTTCACAACCAGAAAAGTAAGTTAAGAATAGTTTCAGTCAGACTCCCAGTGCACAGCAGTCTGATCCGCTCCAGGTGTGACAGTGCTGTCAGACTCCCAGTGTGCAGCAGTCTGATCCGCTCCAGGTGTGACAGTGCTGTCAGACTCCCAGTGCGCAGCAGTCTGATCCGCTCCAGGTGTGACAGTGCTGTCAGACTCCCAGTGCGCAGCAGTCTGATCCGCTCCAGGTGTGACAGTGCTGTCAGACTCCCAGTGCGCAGCAGTCTGATCCGCTCCAGGTGTGACAGTGCTGTCAGTCAGACTCCCAGTGCGCAGCAGTCTGATCCGCTCCAGGTGTGACAGTGCTGTCAGACTCCCAGTGCGCAGCAGTCTGATCCGCTCCAGGTGTGACAGTGCTGTCAGTCAGACTCCCAGTGCGCAGCAGTCTGATCCGCTCCAGGTGTGACAGCTGGAGTTGAGGGCGTGGTGTTCGTCTGTGACGCTCCACCCGAACCCTCGGTAAGGGACACGGGTAGAGAGGGAGAGATCCTGGATCTCTGACAGACAGGTGGCGACACTGAGCTCTGTAAGGGACACTGGTGAGGCATTAGGGGGTGCAAGGGCCACAGGCTGTCTGTTGCAGTTCCTCCAATGTCCAGCAGGCGCCGCTGCGCTCACAGTGTCCCCAGCCCCTCTCTCCCTCTCAGTCGGTCTGTGTGTCGGTCTGTCTGAGGTAAGACTCACCAACCTCCCTGCCTCTCTCACTCCTCCCTCTCCTCTCTCTCTCCTGTCTGTGATCTCTCTCGCTCCCCTCTCCCCCTCTCACTCCTCCCTCTCCTCTCTCTGCCCTCTCTCTCCTGTCTGCCCGCTCTCTCTCCTGCCTCTCTCTCCCCTCTCTCTGCCCTCTCTCTCCTGCCCCTCCTCCTCTCCCTGTCAGGAGGAGGAGCAGACACCAGTGACAGAGAAGAAGTCGGAGGCGGAGGCGGAGGCGGAGGCGGAGGTGGCCCAGCCTCAGCCCCACCCGGGCCCCGAGCAGGAGCCCAGCCCGGACGAGCTCTTCACAGAGGAGTACGTGACGGGGGACGTGGGGCCGAGGGAGTACGACTACTCCTACAGGGACTACGGCGACCCCCCGCCGGGCCCCGACCCCGAGCGCTTGGCCCCCCCGCAGTTCGGCCCCGCCCTCTCAGCTGAGACCGAGGAGGGAGGCGTGAGTAACCCCCGGGCACACGCGTTTCCCTGCGCAGGGTTTCCCGCCCTGACCAGTCCGCCAGTTCGCCTCCGCCTGGCTCTGTCCCGCTCGGCAGCGCCGCAGGACCTGCGGGAGGCGAAACTGCGGCCGGGGGAGAAAGGCCGTACGTGCCGGTGGCGTCTTGTTGCATCCTGTTGATGCACAGACCTGCTGTTGCTCAACCCCTGCGCAGAGCTGGTGTTGCGCAGCCCCTGCGCAGAGCTGGTGTTGCACAGCCCCTGCGCAGAGCTGGTGTTGCACAGCCCCTGCGCAGAGCTGGTGTTGCACAGCCCCTGCGCAGAGCTGGTGTTGCACAGCCCCTGCGCAGAGCTGGTGTTGCACAGCCCCTGCGCAGAGCTGGTGATGCGCAGAGCTAGTGTTGCACAACCCCTGCGCAGAGCTGGTGTTGCACAGAGCTGGTGTTGCACAGCCCCTGCGCAGAGCTGGTGTTGCACAGAGCTGGTGTTGCACAGCCCCTGCGCAGAGCTGGTGTTGCACAGAGCTGGTGTTGCACAGCCCCTGCGCAGAGCTGGTGTTGCACAGCCCCTGCGCAGAGCTGGTGTTGCACAGAGCTGGTGTTGCACAGCCCCTGCGCAGAGCTGGTGTTGCACAGCCCCTGCGCAGAGCTGGTGATGCGCAGAACTGGTGTTGCACAGCCCCTGCGCAGAGCTGGTGTTGCACAGAGCTGGTGTTGCACAGCCCCTGCGCAGAGCTGGTGTTGCACAGCCCCTGCGCAGAGCTGGTGATGCGCAGAACTGGTGTTGCACAGCCCCTGCGCAGAGCTGGTGTTGCACAGCCCCTGCGCAGAGCTGGTGATGCACAGAGCTGGTGTTGCACAGCCCCTGCGCAGAGCTGGTGTTGCACAACCCCTGCGCAGAGCTGGTGATGCGCAGAGCTAGTGTTGCACAACCCCTGCGCAGAGCTGGTGATGCGCAGAACTGGTGTTGCACAGCCCCTGCGCAAAGCTGGTGTTGCACAGCCCCTGCGCAGAGCTGGTGTTGCACAGCCCCTGCGCAGAGCTGGTGTTGCACAGCCCCTGCGCAGAGCTGGTGATGCGCAGAGCTGGTGTTGCACAGCCCCTGCACAGAGCTGGTGTTGCACAGCCCCTGCGCAGAGCTGGTGATGCGCAGAGCTAGTTTTGCACAACCCCTGCGCAGAGCTGGTGATGCACAGAGCTGGTGTTGCACAGCCCCTGCGCAGAGCTGGTGATGCGCAGAGCTGGTGTTGCACAGCCCCTGCGCAGAGCTGGTGATGCGCAGAGCTGGTGTTGCACAGCCCCTGCGCAGAGCTGGTGTTGCACAGCCCCTGCGCAGAGCTGGTGTTGCACAGCCCCTGCGCAGAGCTGGTGATGCGCAGAGCTGGTGTTGCACAGCCCCTGCGCAGAGCTGGTGTTGCACAGCCCCTGCGCAGAGCTGGTGATGCGCAGAGCTGGTAATGCGCAGAGCTGGTAATGCGCAGAGCTGGTGATGAGCAGGCAGCACCTCTAATAGGCGGCTGTGAGCTTTGTGTCGACATGCTGTCGACCGGACGCTCAGCTGCAGGCTGCTGTCGGGGCGCCAGGCAGTTATAACGGCACAGCGGTGTGCTATAACAGTCCAGCGCGTCCGCAGGTAAGAGCCCAGTGTCCCCGTATCAGTACTGAGGGGCAGTATTGATCACCTCGCATAGGTGTGAGAGATCAGTGCTGACGATCAGTATTGATAGGCAGTATAGTTAGGCAGTATTGATCAGTATAGTTAGGCAGTATTGATCAGTATTGATAGGCAGTATTGATCAGTATTGATAGGCACCACGGATGATCCCAGTTTCCTCTGGCTCACAGAGGTGCAGTGTGTAAATCCCTGGGAAATCCTGGATCCCTGGTTTCCGGCAGGTTTTCCAGGTCTCTTCCACCCGGGAGCTGAGCGACTGAGGGCAGCGGAGGAGGGAGGAGCCGGCCGGGTCAGGATCAGATCCTCTCTGCTCCCAAGGGAGGAGACCGGGAAGACCTGCTGGATTCCAGACCAGCCCTGTGCGTGCGTACTGGTGTCCCGTACTGGTGTCCCGTACTGGTGTCCCGCGGTCAGCGCCTGTGGGCTCCTCCATTACACAGGGCACATCGGTGAAGGAGGTCACCTGGCTGGTGTGTGTGTGTGTGTGTGTGTGTGTGTGTGTGTGTGTGTGTGTGTGTGTGTGTGTGTGTGCGCGCTCAAGTTGAACACATGTGTGTCTGTGCCCAGGTGTCCACTGACTCTGCGTGTTCCTCTCTACATGTGTGTTTCCCTCAGGCCGCGGTGAGAGGCTGGAAAGGGGAGAAAGGAGAACCGGCTGTCCTTGAACCCGTGAGTCTCACCCCTCTCCTCCGTTCCTCCTCGACACATCCGTCCGTTAACAGCTGGCGCGTTTCTCCACACCTTCCCGGCCTGCGTTTCAGTAGCTGTCTGAATTGAGCTAATTCATGTGTCAGTCGAGGGACCTCACAGCCTCCCGCAGCCGGCCAATCAGACTGGCCCAATCCAGGACCGAAGAGTGGCTTCCTATTGGCCAGCGGTGTCTGGTTCCTGTCCAATGGGAACGCAGCACAGAGTGCTGCTCCGGGTCTGGAGCCTGTGATTGGCCGGTGAACCGGGCCTCCGTGGAGACAGCCAATAGCAGCGCTCTGAAGTGTGTCTGTCTCTCTCTTAGGGCATGCTGATCGAAGGACCTCCAGGACCAGAGGGACCAGCTGTAAGATCATCCCTGCTTCTCTCTCTACACTCCTCTCTCTCTGTCTGTCCTCCTGTATCTACACACTGCCTCTACACTCCTGTCTCTACACTCCTCTCTCTCTGTCTGTCCTCCTCTCTCTACACTCTTCTCTCTCTGTCTGTCCTCCTGTATCTACACACTGCCTCTCTCTACACTCCTCTCTCTCTGCACTCCTGTCTCTACACTCCTCTCTCTCTGTCCTCCTGTCTCTACACTCTGGGGCTCAGTGTGTGCTCATGCTCCTTTCTCTCTGTCCTCCTCTCTCTACACTCCTCTCTCTCTGCACTCCTGTCTCTCTGCACTCCTGTCTCTACACTCCTCTCTCTCTGTCCACCTGTCTCCACACTCTGGGGCTCAGTGTGTGCTCATGCTCCTCTCTCTCTCAGGGTCTCACCGGCCCCCCTGGCTCTCCTGGACCCCCCGGCTCTGTGGGCGACCCAGGCGAGAGGGTGAGTCCGCAGTCTCAGTGTGTGTGGGTGAGGGCTGGGTGACTCTGCCACTGCTGTCGACTGATTCCTGTGCTGTGCGCAGGGCCCCCCTGGTCGAGCTGGTCTTCCTGGAGCTGATGGGCTGCCTGGACCACCAGGTACTTCAATCATGCTGCCTGTGAGTATCTGTCTGGATTAATGTACTGGAGTGTCCAGTCAGTGTGTGTGTATGAACCCCTCTCTCTCTCAGTGCAGTGTGTGTGTGTGAACCCCTCTCTCTCTCAGTGCAGTGTTCATGTACTGGAGTGTCCAGTCAGGGTGTGTGTATGAACCCCTCTCTCTCTCAGTGCAGTGTTAGTGTACTGGAGTGTCCAGTCAGGGTGTACTGTACTGTTTTAACCCTTCTCTCTCTCTCTGCAGTTCCGGTTTGGCAGCAGTGGGGGTGATAAGGGTCCCATTGTCTCTGCTCAGGAGGCTCAGGCTCAGGCCATCCTCTCTCAGGCCAGGGTGAGTCCCGTGCAGAGAGACGCAGCGCAGCACAGTGCAGCACAGTGCAGCACAGTGCAGCACAGAGCAGCACAGGGCAGCACAGGGCAGCACAATGCAACACAGGGCAACACAGGGCAACACAGGGCAACACAGGGCAGCACAGGGCAGCACAGAACAACACAGAACATCACAGAGCATCACAGAGCATCACAGAGCATCACAGAGCAACAGAGAACAACACAGAAAAACACAGAGCAGCAAAGAGCAACACAGAGCAACACAGAACAACACAGAACAACACAGAACAGAACAGCGCAATACAGCGCAATACAGCTCAACACAGCGCAACACAGCGCAACACAGAACAACACAGGGCATGCAGTCCTGCAGGGCAGGAGAGCTCAGCAAAGCACAGGTGCCAAGGAGTCACCGGGACAGAAAACACAGAGCTGCTTCCTGAGGTGACGTGTTCTGACCTCCTCTTCCTGCTTCCTGTCCCACCCACAGATGGCGTTGAAGGGCCCTCCTGGACCAATGGGATTCACCGGCCGGCCAGGACCCTTGGTGAGTGCGCCGGGCTGTCCGCGCCGGCGCCCGACCTGTTTCTCCCCGCCTGTCTGAGGGGGAGGGCGGTGGCACAGTGCCAGAGAGAACAAAAGAGAAAATGCCAATCGGACGAGTCTAGTTCTGATTATATGCTCAAATTTTATGTCGGTTAGATTGACTATTTGATCATTTTAAGATTAGTTTGACTATGTTAAGATCCCGTCAGTATTATGTGTAATAGTTACACTGTGGTATTTTTTCTGTCATGAATTGTTCCAGTAATTCTCTATTTCATTGTTTTGAACTTGGTTATAACTAGTCAGCTGGGCTTATTCTGCTCACACGTGTTGTTGGTCATTGTGTGTAGTGATTAATGCTGTTGTTGTGTGCTGCTGCCCTCAGGGCACCCCCGGCAGTCCTGGGCTGAAAGGAGAAGGCGGCGACCCAGGCCCTCAGGTGAGTGACCCTTGACCCCTGACCTCTGGTGCGTGAGCCCTCAGCCGCCGGCGCCTCGGTTAGCGGATCGCGATGCTGCAGGACCAGCCAAGGTCACATGGCCCAGCCCCGGGGAGTCTGGAATCAGTGGCGGGTCTTCGGTGGGAAATCTGCCTTCGCGTTTGTGTCGCTGATCTGCCCGCAGTAACTGACGATCGGGTCTCTCTGTCCGCAGGGCCCGAGGGGACCTCAGGGAATGTCCGGCCCTCCGGGGAAACCAGGACGCAGAGTGAGTGACAGACCGCCGTGCCGAGCGAGTGACACTGTCCGTTGTCATGGCAAAGTGGGGGCCTGTTATAGAGTTCACTGTGTCCTGGGTCTTACAAAGTGTGCTTCTGTACGCAAATATGTCGGGACCTGCAGAGAGATGCTCTGCATTCTCCTCCAGTCTGGGCAGCTTGTTCCACGCCCCTACCCCTCTCTGTGTACAGCAGAGCCTCCTGTCCTGACTGGAGGAGCTCACCCAGCTGTGTCTGGAGAGGAGCCAGGGTATCGGCTTCAACAACATGTTTCCCACTCCCAACACCAGTCTATAGATCAGGGAACCTCTGTTCGCATCATGAGAATTATTGTCAAATCTGTGATGGGTGTCGGGAGGACCTGCTCAGCTGCACTCTTTCATCTCCACAGGGCCGTTCTGGGGCTGACGGTGCGAGAGGAATGCCTGGGGAGCCGGGATCCAAGGTGCCTGTTTCATTCTCCTTCTGTGCTCCTCTCTCTGTGTGAGGAGTGTCTCTGGGGTCTGTGTGAGGGTCTGGACTCCTCTCTCTGTGTGAGGAGTGTCTCTGGGGTCTGTGTGAGGGTCTGGACTCCTCTCTCTGTGTGAGGGGTGTCTCTGGGGTCTGTGTGAGGGTCTGGACTCCTCTCTCTGTGTGAGGAGTGTCTCTGGGGTCTGTGTGAGGGTCTGGACTCCTCTCTCTGTGTGAGGAGTGCCTCTGGGGTCTGTGTGAGGGTCTGGACTCCTCTCTCTGTGTGAGGAGTGCCTCTGGGGTCTGTGTGAGGGTCTGGACTCCTCTCTCTGTGTGAGGAGCGTCTCTGGGGTCTGTGTGAGGGTCTGGACTCCTCTCTCTGTGTGAGGAGTGCCTCTGGGGTCTGTGTGAGGGTCTGGACTCCTCTCTCTGTGTGAGGAGTGCCTCTGGGGTCTGTGTGAGGGTCTGGACTCCTCTCTCTGTGTGAGGAGCGTCTCTGGGGTCTGTGTGAGGGTCTGGACTCCTCTCTCTGTGTGAGGAGTGCCTCTGGGGTCTGTGTGAGGGTCTGGACTCCTCTCTCTGTGTGAGGAGTGCCTCTGGGGTCTGTGTGAGGGTCTGGACTCCTCTCTCTGTGTGAGGAGCGTCTCTGGGGTCTGTGTGAGGGTCTGGACTCCTCTCTCTGTGTGAGGAGTGTCTCTGGGGTCTGTGTGAGGGTCTGGACTCCTCTCTCTGTGTGAGGAGTGCCTCTGGGGTCTGTGTGAGGGTCTGGACTCGTCTCTCTGTGTGAGGAGTGCCTCTGGGGTCTGTGTGAGGGTCTGGACTCCTCTCTCTGTGTGAGGAGCGTCTCTGGGGTCTGTGTGAGGGTCTGGACTCCTCTCTCTGTGTGAGGAGTGTCTCTGGGGTCTGTGTGAGGGTCTGGACTCCTCTCTCTGTGTGAGGAGTGCCTCTGGGGTCTGTGTGAGGGTCTGGACTCGTCTCTCTGTGTGAGGGTCTGTATTAACGGATCCCACTCTCTTTCACAGGGTGACCGTGGGTTCGATGGGCTGCCTGGTTTGCCAGGAGAGAAAGGCCACAGGGTGAGTGGATATCAGTGTTCACAGGCTGTGAGATCAGCTGAGTGAGGCGCAGAGACACCCCTGGGTGTGCAGACAGTGTCCGCTCTGGGAGTCAGTGAGGCTGTGAGTCTGTGGGGATCTGACAGGGCTGTTGCACAGACAGCACCTCGCCAGCAGGGCTCCACTCCGCTGTCTCACTCCGGCCTGACCCTGTCGGAGAGCGAGCTGTCCAGCGCTGGGCCACCGGCAGGACGTGAACAAGTCTTCTTTCTCCTCTGTCTGTCTTTGCAGGGAGAGACAGGAGGCATGGGACCCCCCGGACCCCCTGGAGACGACGGAGAGAGGGTGAGAGACAGACAGGCAGGGCTCTGTTTGCCAGTCAGGTCGGTGTGCGATCTCCCTAACCCTCTTTTTCTCTCTCTCCTCTCTCTCCTCTCTCTCTCCTCTCTCTCCCAGGGTGACGACGGTGAAGCCGGACCCAGAGGACTGCCAGGTGAACCAGTGAGTGTCCCTCTGTCTGTGTGCCTGTCTCCCTGTCCCTCTGTGTGTCTGTGTGTCCCTCTGTCCCTCTATCCCTCTGTCTGTCTGTCTCCCTGTCCCTCTGTCTGTCTCGCTGTCCCTCTGTCCCTCTGTCTGTGTGTCCCTCTGTCCCTCTGCCTGTCTCCCTGTCCAGTCTGTTCTGTATGCCAGCACTGTGTCCCCAGCTGTTATCAGTGACAAGTCAGGTGTCTCTGCGTCTCTCACCCATCGCTTCCTTCCTTCCTCTCCCGCTCCAGGGGCCCCGGGGCCTTCTGGGACCCAAAGGACCCCCTGGACTCCCCGGCCCTCCCGTAAGTACACGCTGCAGGTCAGAGGTCACACCCTGTTACCCCACTGCCCTGTCCGCTGTCACTCACAGCTGTCTGTCTCTCCCAGGGTGTGAGAGGGAACGACGGTGTTCAGGGTCCCAAAGGGAATCTGGTAGGTTCCTGTCTGTGTCCAGCTGTCTGTCTGCCTGTCTCTCTGTCTGACAGTGTCTGATGATCTCAGTCTGTCTGTCTCTGAGTCCATCTCTCTCTGCCTGTCTCTCTGTCTGACAGTGTCTGATGATCTCAGTCTGTCTGTCTCTGTGTCCATCTCTCTCTGCCTGTCTCTCTGTCTGACAGTGTCTGATGATCTCAGTCTGTCTGTCTCTGTGTCCATCTCTCTCTGCCCGTCTCTCTCTCCCTCTGCCTGTGTGTTGCTGGTGCTCCTGGGTCATGCCTGTCTCTCTCTCACTCTCTCTCAGGGTCCACAAGGAGAGCCAGGGCCCCCCGGTCAGCAGGGTACCCCCGGAACTCAGGTGAGAGGAGACTCAGGTGTGTGAGTGCAGCACAGTGTGAGTGTGTGAGTGTGTGAGTGTGTGAGTGTGTGAGTGTGTGAGTGTGTGAGTGCGTGAGCGGAGGGCTGTGTGAGTGTGTGTGTGACAGCAAAGTAACTGTGTGTGTGTGAGCAGAGGACAGCGTGAGCGTTTGTGTGTGAGCGGAGGGCATTATGAGTGTGTGTGTGACAGCAGTGTAACTGTGTGTGTTGTCTGTTTAATTGCAGGGGATGCCAGGCCCTCAAGGAGCAATGGGCCCCCCAGGAGAAAAGGTGAGAGTGGGGGCATGTATCTCTGCCCAGGGCCCCAGAGGGACTGGGTATCATTGTGGTACTGTAGGTGTATAGTAACTGTGTATCGTTGTGTTGCTGTAGTTGTGTAGTAATTGTGTGTCTCTGCCCAGGGCCCCAGAGGGAAGCCAGGACTGCCCGGCATGCCAGGCGCTGATGGACCTCCAGTGAGTGGCTGACCAGCTGGTCCTAATAACGTGATCAGTATGGGTTTGATTGATCAATATCAGTACTGACACTTGGTATCAGGAGGTGTGATGCTCGTTCTTTCTCTCTGTCCCTCAGGGTCATCCAGGAAAGGAAGGTCCTGCAGGGACTAAAGGCAATCAGGTATGTCTCTGTCCTCTCTGAGTCTCAGCCTCTGTCCTCACCATGTCTCTGTCCTCACTAAGTCTCTGAGTCTCAGTCTCTGTCCTCACTGAGTCTCTGAGTCTCTGTATCTCTGTCCACAAGACTGTCCTCACTGTGTCTCTGTCCTCACTGTGTCTCTGTCCTCACTGAGTCTGAGTCTCTGTCTCACTGTGTCTCTGTCTCTCTGCAGGGCCCCAGTGGTCCCCAGGGTCCAATTGGCTATCCTGGCCCTCGTGGAGTCAAGGTCAGTTGGTTTAATCGATTGAGGGGACTTGAGTTGTGTGCGTTTCACAGTAAAGGAAGAGTGATTATCACATTGCAGTGCTGCAGACATGCTGCCTCTTTCTGCCCTAATGCAGATCTGATGATGAAGGGGTTAATTAGAGTTAATTGCTTCCCCTTAATTAGAACTAATGAGCTATGTTTAAATTGCAGGGGGCTGAGGGTATTCGAGGGCTGAAGGGACACAAGGGTGAGAAGGTGAGTGATCTTGATGCCTTGGATTAGTTATGAATTAATTAGATAGTATGTGTCACAAGTGGTCCCATTAAGGACACTGTCAATCAGAAATGGAGCTGAGCTGAGAAATCAGGTCCAGCACACAGAGTAGATCACAGTGAAATCAGCTCCAGCACACTGAGTAGATCACGGAGCTGAACTGAGAAATCACCTCCAGCACACTGAGTAGATCACAGTGAAATCAGCTCCAGCACACTGAGTAGATCACAGTGAAATCAGCTCCAGCACACTGAGTAGATCCCAGTGAAATCAGCTCCAGCACACTGAGTAGATCACAGTGAAATCAGCTCCAGCACACTCAGGAGATCACAGTGAAAGCAGCTCCAGCAGACTGAGTAGATCACAGTGAAATCACCTCCAGCACACTGAGTAGATCACAGTGAAATCACCTCCAGCACACTGAGTAGATCACACTGAAAGCAGCTCCAGCAGACTGAGTAGATCACAGTGAAATCACCTCCAGCACACTGAGTAGATCACAGTGAAATCAGCTCCAGCACACTGAGTAGATCACAGTGAAATCACCTCCAGCACACTGAGTAGATCACAGTGAAATCAGCTCCAGCACACTGAGTAGATCACAGTGAAATCAGCTCCAGCACACTGAGTAGATCACACTGAAAGCAGCTCCAGCAGACTGAGTAGATCACAGTGAAATCACCTCCAGCACATTGAGTAAATCACAGTGAAATCAGCTCCAGCACACTGAGTAGATCACAGTGAAATCACCTCCAGCACACTGAGTAGATCACAGTGAAATCAGCTCCAGCACACTGAGTAGATCACAGTGAAATCAGCTCCAGCACACTGAGTAGATCACAGTGAAATCAGCTCCAGCACACTCAGGAGATCACAGTGAAATCAGCTCCAGCACACTGAGTAGATCACAGTGAAATCAGCTCCAGCACACTGAGTAGATCACAGTGAAATCACCTCCAGCACACTGAGTAGATCACACTGAAAGCAGCTCCAGCACACTGAGTAGATCACAGTGAAATCACCTCCAGCACACTGAGTAGATCACAGTGAAATCAGCTCCAGCACACTGAGTAGATCACAGTGAAATCAGCTCCAGCACACTCAGGAGATCACAGTGAAATCAGCTCCAGCACACAGAGTAGATCACAGTGAAATCAGCTTCAGCACACTGAGTAGATCACAGTGAAATAAATTCCAGCTTATTATTGTTATTGTTATTATTTGTGTTGTTATTACTGTTCAGCCAAGGTGTGTGTTGTTCTTGTCAGGGTGAAGATGGATTCCCAGGGATGAAGGGAGACTTTGGCATAAAGGGTGACAGAGTAAGATACCCATTACTCTCATTGATCATGATTGAGCCCTATAGAGATAACAATCACTCTAATTGATCATGATTGAGCCCTACACAGATACCAGTCACTCTCATTGATCATGATTGAGCCCTACACAGATACCCGTTACTCTCATTGATCATGATTGAGCCCTACACAGATACCCATTACTCTCATTGATCATGATTGAGCCCTATAGAGATAACAATCACTCTAATTGATCATGATTGAGCCCTACACAGATACCAGTCACTCTCATTGATCATGATTGAGCCCTACAGAGATAACAATCACTCTAATCGATCATGATTGAGCCCTACAGAGATAACAATCACTATCATTGATCATGATTGAGCCCTACACAGATACCAGTCACTCTCATTGATCATGATTGAGCCCTACAGAGATACCAGTCACTCTCATTGATCATGATTGAGCCCTACAGAGATACCAGTCACTGTCATTGATCATGATTGAGCCCTACAGAGATAACAATCACTATCATTGATCATGATTGAGCCCTACACAGATACCAGTCACTCTCATTGATCATGATTGAGCCCTACAGAGATACCAGTCACTCTCATTGATCATGATTGAGCCCTATAGAGATAACAATCACTATCATTGATCATGATTGAGCCCTACACAGATACCAGTCACTCTCATTGATCATGATTGAGCCCTACAGAGATACCAGTCACTCTCATTGATCATGATTGAGCCCTACAGAGATACCAGTCACTCTCATTGATCATGATTGAGCCCTACAGAGATAACAATCACTCTCATTGATCATGATTGAGCCCTTCACAGATACCAGTCATTCTCATTGATCATGATTGAGCCCTACACAGATACCAGTCACTCTCATTGATCATGATTGAGCCCTACACAGATACCAATCACTCTCATTGATCATGATTGAGCCCTATACAGATACCAAACAGTCTCATTCATCATGATTGAGCCCTACAGAGTTACCAAACACTCTCATTGATCATGATTGAGCCCTACAGAATAAGAAACCAATTACTCTCAATGATCATGTTCATAACCTAGGATTGATAACCTACGTGCTGTTACTGTTATGGATCATCCATTAATTCTATTGATTAGCAGTGGGTGATATTGATGGCACATTGCTGACCATGATTAGCCCCTGCTGTCAGAACCATGACACTGTCTACTGGGCTCTGTGTCGGCCTTGCCTGTCTGACTGACGAGGGGGTGTGCTTCTTCCAGGGCGAGACGGGCGTGTCGGGGCCCCGGGGGGAGGACGGCCCTGAGGGCCCCAAGGGCCGCGTGGGCCCCCCAGGAGAGATCGGCCCCATCGGCCTCGTGGGAGAGAAGGTGAGCAGAGCCCGGGTGGGAGGTCAAGGGTTCGTTTGGCGCCCCCGAACCGTGTTCACGACCACCATGCTGATGAGCGCTGGTGAAGGCCATGGTCATAACGGAATACCAGCGGACGCTCATTAACCCAGGAGCACATTAGTGGGTGCTCATTATGGCACTCGTTACTTGATGAGCTGAGTCCTAACGAGTGTTGACAGGCGTCTGTTAATGAGGACTGGTTTTCAGGAGCGAAGTCAAGGGATGGAGTGTTAGCTGCTATCGAGCGCCGACTGGGTGTGTGCTAACGAACGCTGATCCACTGCGTGTGTACGCGGCGAAGTGTCGGCTGTATATGAATAACAACGCTGCGCGTCTCCTGTGTGTCTCCAGGGTAAACTGGGAGTTCCTGGTCTGCCTGGATATCCCGGAAGACAAGGCCCCAAGGTAACAGCAACACAAGTATTCCTATTAATCAACCAATTAATCGTTCAATTAGCATGTGAATATAGTGTCATATATCCAGCCGTACTACTGTGCCACATCACACAGCGATGACCAGAGTTAGGTCAGAGTCACATGACCTCCACCAAATCCTTCACGGCACCAACCATGCCTTCTCTTCCCAGGGTTCCCTTGGTTTCCCAGGATTCCCCGGGGCAAACGGCGAGAAGGGAGCAAGGGTAAGGCGACACAGCGGACTGGAGAGCTGCGCTCTGCCGTAATTGTGACAGATAAGAGACACAGGTCGACAGTTCGATAGCGGTAGTGACAGAGATCCTATACATGTAGGATGTATCAAAGGATGTTTCAAATTGTTGTGACTGTAACACCGTATTGTGATCCCTAGCAGTAAGAGACACAGGTCGACAGTTCGATAGCAGCAGCGACAGTGATCTTGTACATTGTGTATTTGGCTTCAAATTATAGTGCGTCTGTAACACCGTATTGTGATCGCTAGTAATAAGAGACACAGGTCAGCAGTTCGACAGATGTTTGAATACGTCAGTCACAGTAGTGACGGTGCCAGGTTAGGTATTTTGTACAAGTTTTTGTGTGTCCGCCACACTGTACTGCAGTAGTGATTTAAAGAAAGATCGGTCCATAGCTCTTTTGCGAGAGTGCGGCAGTGTGATTTGCTCCACAATATGAATATCAGTTTCCTGATTGGCTGTGCCAGCTCATGTCCCGCACACGCTGCCTCCTGCTGGCCGCGCCGCAGTAACGCTGTCTCCGTGTCTCCCAGGGTCTGACGGGCAAGGCTGGGCCACGAGGGCAGAGAGGGCCGACGGTACGGTAAACCCCACACTCACCGCATAACAGTCCAGTCTGTCCACAGTAACACAGCGCTGGGACTGTCCAGCAGCTCTTATACCCAGTCCAGACACGTGTGATACAGGAGACAGTCCTGCGCAGGTCCAGTCTGTCCACAGTAACACAGCGCTGGGACTGTCCTGCAGCTCTTATACCCAGTCCAGACACGTGTGATACAGGAGACAGTCCTGCGCAGGTCCAGTCTGTCCACAGTAACACAGCGCTGGGACTGTCCTGCAGCTCTTATACCCAGTCCAGACACGTGTGATACAGGAGACAGTCCTGCGCAGGTCCAGTCTGTCCACAGTAACACAGCGCTGGGACTGTCCTGCAGGGGCTGCCTTTTGCACACAGCACTCTGATAGCACTTGATTGAACTATTGATTGGCTGAGTGTCAGTTGATTGAACTATTGATTTTCTGAGTGCCAGCTGATTGAGTTATTGATCATCTGAGTGCCAGTTGATTGAGTTATTGATCGACTGAGTGTCAGTGTTGCTGCTGTTTCCCACTGACCATGCTAATCTCTCACCATTGGCTCTGCAGGGCCCCAGGGGTCAGAGGGGACCACGCGGGGCCACAGGCAAGCCGGGGGCCAAGGTAAGACCCACCTCTCCTGGGACACATCCCCGCCTTTTCTTCCTAACGCCGCCGGGACTGACAGACAGGTTGGGATTCACCTCTGTGTCTCCATAGGGAACGTCGGGCAGCGACGGACCCCCCGGCCCCCCAGGAGAGAGGGTGAGTAGGGGAGAGGGGGGTGGCGGTGTTCGTAAATGATCATGGTCATGGATAATCGATCAGCCTCCCTCGCTACGGAGACCCCCGCCCAGCTGTGCCCCTGTGGTCGCCATTTACGGCTCCGGAGTGCCCATTCGGTGTGATGGAGACGCCGGGTGGGCACAGGAGCCAAAATGGCGTCCGTGTCCGTCAGTTTCAGTCCCAGTCCTTCACATACTTGGTCCCTACAGGGACAGGGACAGTAAGAGTAGAGCCCGGTAACGCAGAACGGCACGCAGCTGAGCTGAAGGGGAAGAAAGCGGCTGACAGGAGACGCCAGACCCACCTCTCTCTCTGCCTCTCTCTCTCTCCCAGGGGTTGCCTGGCCCTCAGGGAGCGAACGGATTCCCGGGACCGAAGGGACCTCCCGTAAGACTCCGCCGGCCTCCTGCTCGAGACGCGCTGCTCGCTGTCGCGCCCCCTCCGCGCTCGCGCTAACTCTCTCTCTCCAATCCCACGCTCCCCCGCAGGGCCCCCCCGGCAAGGACGGGCTGCCTGGACACCCCGGACAGAGGGGAGAAGTGGTGAGTCTCTGCCCTCCACCCCTTTCTCATCCTGCCTGTGCTGGAGCCCCGCAGTCTCTGTATTCATCTCCTCTCCCTCTCTCCCCCTCCCTCAGGGATTCCAAGGCAAGACCGGCCCCCCTGGGCCCCCGGGAGTCGTGGGACCCCAGGTGAGTCCGAGACGCACAGCTGAGGGCCGATCGCACACACAGACCTGGACAGGACTGGGGAGATCACACAGTAGGTCAAGCAGGAGTGCCTGTAGTGACTGGTCTCTCTGTCTCTCAGGGTCCCTCAGGAGAGAGCGGCCCTATGGGTGAGAGGGGTCACCCAGGACCCCCTGGCCCTCCAGGAGAGCAGGGTCTCCCCGGACCCTCAGGGAAAGAAGGCACCAAGGGCGACCCTGGACCCATAGGTACCCCAGGAAAGGACGGGCCTCCGGGACTCCGGGGCTTCCCTGGAGAGAGAGGACTGCCAGGCACAGCGGTAATGAGATGCAGATCATTACAAGAAATTATATCCCGGTCTCTGGGCCCTGTGTGAGGGTCTGGACTCCTCTCTCTGTGTGAGGAGTGCCTCTGGGGTCTGTGTGAGGGTCTGGACTCCTCTCTCTGTGTGAGGAGTGTCTCTGGGGTCTGTGTGAGGGTCTGGACTCCTCTCTCTGTGTGAGGAGTGCCTCTGGGGTCTGTGTGAGGGTCTGGACTCCTCTCTCTGTGTGAGGAGTGTCTCTGGGGTCTGTGTGAGGGTCTGGACTCCTCTCTCTGTGTGAGGAGTGTCTCTGGGGCCTGTGTGAGGGTCTGGACTCCTCTCTCTGAGTGAGGAGTGTCTCTGGGGTCTGTGTGAGGGTCTGGACTCCTCTCTCTGTGTGAGGAGTGTCTCTGGGGTCTGTGTGAGGGTCTGGACTCCTCTCTCTGTGTGAGGAGTGTCTCTGGGGTCTGTGTGAGGGTCTGTGCTCCTCTCTCTGTGTGAGGAGTGCCTCTGGGGTCTGTGTGAGGGTCTGTATTAATCCCAGTTCTCTGTGATGTAGGGTGTTCCAGGACTGAAGGGGAATGAAGGCCCTGCAGGTCCCCCTGGCCCAGCGGTGAGTCTCCTTTCAGCGCTCAGCCTTCCAGCTGGTCTGCACAGCCGTTGTGTGTCTGAGACCCCCCTGCCTGTCCGTCTGTTTCCCAGGGCTCCCCAGGAGAGAGGGGTCCAGCAGGAACAGGGGGTCCCATTGGCCCCCCAGGCAGACCAGGTCCCCAGGGCCCCCCCGGCCCGTCAGGAGAGAAGGGTGTCCCGGTGAGTACAGCTCGTCCCTGTCCTGTCCCTGTCCTGTCCCTGTCCTGCCCCTGTCCTGCCCCTCTGCGCAGGCCCGTCATCATGAAGGAGCCCCTCAAATCAGCAACAGGAGAGCGGTGCAGCCTCTTTCACACCAGACGTACCTCAGACTGCAGGCCCTGTCGTTCCTGATTCAGGACCAAGCTGATGCGTTAGAACTGCTGCTTCGCCATTGTACTGAGTACATGTGTCAGAGCCCCACTGGAATTTCTGTCAGTATTACAGTCTTCTGTGTGCTAACGTCTTCTATCATCCTCTCCCTCTCTCCTCCAGGGTGAGAAAGGTCCGATTGGCCCAGCCGGGCGAGACGGTGTCCAGGGCCCAGTTGGCCTCCCGGGCCCGGCCGGACCCCCAGGAGTCCCAGGAGAGGACGGAGACAAGGCCAGTCGCGGGGGAGGGGTTCAGGGGGCGCACACACACTCCAGCTGCAGGATCCCCCACTCTGTCCCCCACAGCTGTTTGCAGATGACTAGACGTCCCCCCTGTTAATGACACAGTTATTACAGCTGTGTGCACCGGAGAGTCAGAGCACCGGTGTCTCTCTGCCACGCCGCACTTACAACACTGTTGTTCCTGTGCTGTCGCCGTGTTATTACTGTGTTATTACCGTGCTGTGACTGTCTGCTGCGCTGTTATTACAGGGAGAGGTGGGAGAGCCCGGCCAGAAGGGAGCCAAGGGGGGTAAAGGAGAACATGTGAGTGAGGACAGCATCTCCTGCTCTTCCGTCAAGCTGTCTCTTCCTCTCGCTCTTCTTCCTCATCAGTGTGTCTCTCTCTCCTCTTCCTCTGTCTGTCAGTCTCTCTCCTCTTACTCTATCAGTCTCTCTCTCCTCTTACTCTATCAGTCTGTCTCTCCTCTCCCATCAAGGCTCTGTCAGTGATTCATGGTCACTTTAGTCTCTGGTCTTCTACAGGATCTACAGTGTGTTGGTGTGTGATAGCGTGCTGCAATGTGTTGCAGTCTGTCAGTGTGTGTTGCAGTGTCTCAGTGTGTGTTGCGGTGTCTCAGTGTGTGTTGCGGTGTCTCAGTGTGTGCTGTGGTGTCTCAGTGTGCGCTGCAGTGTCTCAGTGTGTGCTGCAGTGTCTCAGTGTGTGTTGCGGTGTCTCAGTGTGTGTTGCAGTCTGTCAGTGTGTGTGTTGCAGTGCCTGCTCCGCTCTACCACAGTGAGTGGAGCTCTTTCTGCGTGTCTCTGGGGTTCTGACTGTGCTGTGTGTCTGTGTGCAGGGTCCCCCCGGTCCGCCCGGGCCCATCGGACCTGTGGGCCAGCCTGGACCTGCCGTGAGTACCGCCTCCGCCTTCGCTCCAGCCACACACCTTTCCTGGCCTCGCCAGCGCGCCCGCCGTCTCTCTCCCGAGCGTCCTCACCGCTCGCCGCGCTGACCGACACTAGAGCTGCCCGTTTCGGACTTCCTGACAGTTCGGGTTCCTGTGTTTGTTTCTGTCTTGACCTTTGACCCCCTCTCTCTCTCCCCCAGGGTGCGGATGGTGAGACAGGCGCCAGGGGTCAGCAGGGGCCGTTCGGGGCAAAGGGAGACGAGGGCCCCCGGGGCTTCCCCGGCCCGCCGGGCCCTATCGGACTGCAGGTCAGAACACGTCTGCCTCCCTGCGCCCTGGTGCTGCAGTCTCGTAGAAGTAGCACTAGGGGGCAGCACTGTCCTCAGTGAGCCACAGCACTGGAAGGACGGAGCCTAGTACCTAGTTTAAAGGTGACCGTAGGAAGGGAGTTTTCCAAGTATTTGTGACGTTACTGGTGGCTGTTGTTGTTGTTGTTGTTGTTGTTGTTGCTGTGTGCGGCTCGTGCGGGTGTGCTGTCGGCTGGCAGTGTTGACCGTGTCACGGACGCGTGAGTGACTGTCCTCTCTCCTGCTGCCCCTCAGGGTCTGCCTGGCCCCTCGGGAGAGAAGGGAGAGACCGGGGACGTCGGGCCCTTGGTGAGAGATGCCCACCGCGACCGGTGCCACAGTCGGTATCTGTAATATCAGCATCGCCATCGTGATGGCAGGACGCTCACCCCTCTCCCCCCCCTCTCTTTCTCCAGGGTCCCCCCGGGCCCCCAGGACCCCGCGGCCCCGCCGGTCCCAGCGGAGCTGACGTGAGTGCCCACAGGAGCCTCATAACACCCTTATAACAACATTACAGCAGTGTAACCGAGGACCCATCCTTACACCAAACACGTCAGGCAGGAGTGTTATAACACCCTTATAACAACATTACACCAGTGTAACTGAGGACCCATCCTTACACCAAACACGTCAGGCAGGAGTGTTATAACACCCTTATAACAACATTACAACAGTGTAACTGAGGACCCATCCTTACACCAAACACATCAGGCAGGAATGTTATAACACCCTTATAACAACATTGCAACAGTGTAACTGAGGACCCATCCTTACACCAAACACGTCAGGCAGGAATGTTATAACACCCTTATAACAACATTACAGCAGTGTAACTGAGGACCCATCCTTACACCAAACACGTCAGGCAGGAGTGTTATAACACCCTTATAACAACATTACAACAGTGTAACTGAGGACCCATCCTTACACCAAACACATCAGGCAGGAATGTTATAACACCCTTATAACAACATTACAACAGTGTAACTGAGGACCCATCCTTACACCAAACACATCAGGCAGGAATGTTATAACACCCTTATAACAACATTCCAACAGTGTAACTGAGGACCCATCCTTACACCAAACACGTCAGGCAGGAATGTTATAACACCCTTATAACAACATTACAGCAGTGTAACCGAGGACCCATCCTTACACCAAACACATCCAACATGAGTGTTATAAAACCCTTATAACAACATTACAGCAGCGTAACCCAGGACCCATCCTTACGCCAAACACGTCCAGCAGGAGTGTTATAACACCTTAATAACTACCTGTAACAACTGTGTTATAACACCGCTTTAACCGTGTTATACTAGCAAAACAACCTCATTTAATCCAAGAACAACCAGCCGAGGTGTTATAACACCCTTATAACAACCTTTCTCAACAGCACCAGTGACACATTCATTACACGGTCATGAGTGTTAGTTACATGGTAATTACAGATCACAGTGGTAACCTCTCTGATGTGTGCTGTCTGGTCCTTAATCTGTGTCTCTGTTCCTCCCTCAGGGTCCTCAAGGCCCCCCAGGAGGTCTGGGCAACCCTGGTAACCAAGGAGAGAAGGTGAGGCTTCTGAGGGGCTCAGGGGCTCAGGGGTTTGGGGGTTCAGTGAAAGACGATTCCCCAGGGAGCGGAGGAGCCTGACCAGAGCTCACCCTGACCTGTTCCACTGCGGTCTTTGAGTGGGTGTTTCCTGAATCCTCACCTTGCCTGCTGTGTGAGTCAGCAGCGGCTGTCTGTCCTTGTGTGCTTTCCCACGTGTGTCTCTGTGTTTCTGCGCCAGGGGGTCTGTCTAACCTTGCCTGTCTGTCTCTGTCTGCAGGGAGAACCTGGAGAGTCTGGACCACCTGGTGTAGGAGGAGAGCCCGGTCCTAAGGTCAGACATCACAACTCAATTCATAACTGAATCGTCCAGTGGCCTGCTGGGTGTGTCAGAGTGACAGCCTCTGTTGTCCAATGGCAGGGTCCTCGTGGGGAGCGTGGTGAGAAAGGAGAGGCAGGACAGCCCGGTACAGCTGGACCCGCAGGAGTGAAGGGACCCCCTGGAGACGACGGACCCAAAGGAAACCCTGTCAGTACACACAGTGTACATTACACTCTACAACACAGAGTGTAGCACACATGTCATACTCCTCCCACTGTGTAACATACTGTGCAATGTACACACACTGCAGATAATGCAGTTCTGAATTAGTTCAGTTCTGACCATCACACCTACCGCTGTGATTCCTAAGGCATTTTCTAAACTCCCTCCCTCCTCTCTCCTCTCTCCCCTCTCCCCACTCTGCTCTCTCCTTCCTCTGTCTCTTTCCTCTCGCGTCTCCTCTCTCCTTCACTCATTCAGGGCCCGGTTGGCTTCCCTGGAGACCCTGGTCCCCCTGGTGAAGCCGGTCCAAGAGTGAGTATCACCCGTCTTCCACACAGTCCTGTCAGGATCCCCAAACCCACCAGCGCATCCCAGAAATTCCCTGGAATGCCACAGTACGTGTCCTAACGATGTTCCTTCTGCGTTCGCTCACCCTGTGACACTAACTGGTATCTCTCTGTGTTTCAGGGTCAGGATGGAGCAAAGGGAGAGAGAGGAGAGGATGGGGAACAGGGACAAGCAGTGAGTCTTCTCTTCATTCTTTATTCTTGTGTGAGGGTCTGGACTCCTCTCTCTGCGTGAGGAGTGTCTCTGGGGCCTGTGTGAGGGTCTGGACTCCTCTCTCTGTGTGAGGAGTGTCTCTGGGGTCTGTGTGAGGGTCTGGACTCCTCTCTCTGTGTGAGGAGTGTCTCTGGGGTCTGTGTGAGGGTCTGGACTCCTCTCTCTGTGTGAGGAGTGTCTCTGGGGTCTGTGTGAGGGTGTGTGCTCGTCTCTCTGTGTGAGGAGTGTCTCTGGGGTCTGTGTGAGGGTCTGGACTCCTCTCTCTGTGTGAGGGGTGTCTCTGGGGTCTGTGTGAGGGTCTGGACTCCTCTCTCTGTGTGAGGAGTGTCTCTGGGGTCTGTGTGAGGGTCTGGACTCCTCTCTCTGTGTGAGGAGTGTCTCTGGGGTCTGTGTGAGGGTCTGGACTCCTCTCTCTGTGTGAGGAGTGTCTCTGGGGTCTGTGTGAGGGTCTGGACTCCTCTCTCTGTGTGAGGAGTGTCTCTGGGGTCTGTGTGAATCACTTCACTGTCTTTTTCTTAGGGCTCTCCTGGACCTACCGGTGAAGCTGGGCCTCCAGGACCCCCAGGAAAGAGGGTGAGATTATTTGCACCTCCGGAACAGGTCACCCTCTGCACTGCCAGTGGTCACCAGCAGGTGGCAGGCTGCGTTCCAGTTGGGGTGTGAGGCGGTTCAGCTCGTGAACCGCCCTCGAGTATAAATGTCTGCAGAAGGTCCTCCAGCTGCTCATCCTGTGTCCGATTCTGCCATGTGAAGATTTTCCTGGCCTCCTCGGCTCATTTTTAATTTCTCCGTGTCGTCGTGTTCTTTCTCAGGGTCCTTCTGGAGCGCGGGGCGCAGAGGGGCGCCAGGGAGAGAAGGGCAGCAAGGTGAGAGGTCAGGGGTCACCGCTCGGGTGGAGTGGGGGGTGGGGGTGAGTGAGGTTCATGAGGACCCCCAATTGCACACCCTGATTTCTCCAAGTTTTCTTTCTCTCACACCCTAAACATGACTGTCTCTCCAGTCTGTCTGTCTGTCTCTCAGCCTGTCTGAGTGTCTCTCCAGTCTGTCTGAGTGTCTCTCCAGTCTGTCTGTCTCTCTCTCTGTCTGCCCCTTTCTCTCTTCGTCTCCCTCCCAAGCACTAACCCCTCTCTCTCTGCCTCTCAGGGAGACCCTGGTGCCACCGGACCGGCAGGGAAGACAGGTCCAGTTGGACCTCAGGGACCCCCTGGGAAACCAGGAACAGAAGGGCTGAGGGGCATTCCAGGATCAGTGGTGAGGGTCTTGGGAATACTGGACACACTGTATAGATCATTGTATATCACTATATACACACACTGTACTGTATAGATCACTGTATACACACATTGTACTGTATAGATCACTGTATATCACTGTATACACACTGTACTGTATAGATCACTGTATATCACTGTATACACACTGTACTGTAAAGATCACTGTATATATCACTGTATACACACACTGTACTGTATAGATCACTGTATATCACTGTATACACACTGTACTGTATAGATCACTGTATATATCACTGTATACACACACTGTACTGTAAAGATCACTGTATATATCACTGTATACACACACTGTACTGTATAGATCACTGTATATCACTGTATACACACTGTACTGTAAAGATCACTGTATATATCACTGTATACACACACTGTACTGTATAGATCACTGTATATCACTGTATACACACACTGTACTGTATAGATCACTGTATACACACTGTACTGTATAGATCACTGTATATCACTGTATACACATTGTACTGTAAAGATCACTGTATATCACTGTATACACACACTGTACTGTATAGATCACTGTATATATCACTGTATACACACACTGTACTGTATAGATCACTGTATATCACTGTATACACACTGTACTGTAAAGATCACTGTATATATCACTGTATACACACACTGTACTGTATAGATCACTGTATATCACTGTATACACACACTGTACTGTATAGATCACTGTATACACACTGTACTGTATAGATCACTGTATATCACTGTATACACACTGTACTGTAAAGATCACTGTATATATCACTGTATACACACACTGTACTGTATAGATCACTGTATATCACTGTATACACACACTGTACTGTATAGATCACTGTATATATCACTGTATACACACACTGTACTGTATAGATCACTGTATATCACTGTATACACATTGTACTGTAAAGATCACTGTATATATCACTGTATACACACTGTACTGTATAGATCACTGTATATATCACTGTATACACACTGTACTGTAAAGATCACTGTATACACACACTGTACTGTAAAGATCACTGTATATATCACTGTATACACACACTGTACTGTATAGATCACTGTATAAATCACTGTATACACACTGTACTGTATAGATCACTGTATACACACACTGTACTGTATATATCACTGTATACACACTGTACTGTAAAGATCACTGTATTTGTACACTGACACTGTAAAGACACACTAACTCTGTATGATTTAACACTACATTTTACACTAAACCCCAGTGAAGGAGCATCAGGACTCCTCTGGGCAGCAGGTCCACCAGAGGCCAGGATCCATCGCACACAGGGGGCTCTGAGATGCTGTGAGGGAGCGTGTGTCTGTATTAACCCCTCTCCCCCCTCCCCCTCTCCCAGGGAGAACAAGGCGCCCCAGGTGCGACTGGACAGAGGGGACCCCCCGGACCCATGGTGAGGACTGCCTAAGTCTCTTTGTTCTTTAGGATATTAACTCTCTATAAGGAAGCTCTCTCTATATAAAGCTTCGATCTAAAGAGTACATCGAATATGAATTCGAAGGTACAGTGTATACAAACTCTCTCTATAGGGCACACTCTATACTAACCCTCTCTATTTAGGTACTCAGTATTAATCCTGTCTATAAGGTACACTCTATACTAATCCTTTCTATAGGGTACAGTCTATATCAAGTCTCTCTATAGGGTACACTCTATACTACCCCCCTCTGTAGTGGTACACTTTATACTAACAATCTCTATAGGGAGCATTCTAAATTAACCCTCTACTCTGACCCCCTACACTAAGCCTCTCTATTGGCCAAACACCATACAAGCTCTGTCTATATCTGGACACACTGTGCAAGTTCTGTCTATAGGGCACACTCTATACAAGCTCTGTCTATAGGGCACACTATATACAAGTTCTGTCTATAGGGCACACTATACAAGCTCTGTCTATAGGGCACACTCTATACAAGCTCTGTCTATAGGGCACACTCTATACAAGCTCTGTCTATAGGGCACACTCTATACAAGTTCTGTCTATAGGGCACACATTATACAAGCTCTGTCTATAGGGCACACCTTATACAAGCTCTGTCTATAGGGCACACTCTATACAAGCTCTGTCTGTAGGGCACACTCTATACAAGCTCTGTCTATGGGACACACTGTGCAAGTTCTGTCTATAGGGCACACTCTATACAAGCTCTGTCTATGGGACACACTGTGCAAGTTCTGTCTATAGGGCACACTCTATACAAGCTCTGTCTATAGGGCACACATTATACAAGCTCTATCTGTAGGGCACACTCTATACAAGCTCTGTCTGTAGGGCACACTCTATACAAGCTCTGTCTATGGGACACACTGTGCAAGTTCTGTCTATAGGGCACACTCTATACAAGCTCTGTTTATAGGGCACACATTATACAAGCTCTGTCTGTAGGGCACACTCTATACAAGTTCTGTCTATAGGGCACACTATATACAAGCTCTGTCTATAAGGCACACTCTATACAAGTTCTGTCTGTAGGGCACACTCTATACAAGCTCTGTCTATAGGGCACACTCTATACAAGCTCTGTCTGTAGGGCACACTCTATACAAGCTCTGTCTGTAGGTTACAGTCTATACAAGTTCTGTCTATAGGGCACACTATATACAAGCTCTGTCTATAAGGCACACTCTATACAAGTTCTGTCTGTAGGGCACACATTATACAAGCTCTGTCTGTAGGGCACACTATACAAGCTCTGTCTGTAGGTTACAGTCTATACAACCTCTGTCTATAGGGCACACTCTATACAAGCTCTGTCTATAGGGCACACTATACAAGCTCTGTCTAGGACACACCTTATACAAGCTCTGTCTGTAGGGCACACTCCATACAAGCTCTGTCTATAGGGCACACTCTATACAAGCTCTGTCTATAGGGCACACTATACAAGCTCTGTCTAGGACACACCTTATACAAGCTCTGTCTGTAGGGCACACTCTATACAAGCTCTGTCTATAGGGCACACTCTATACAAGCTCTGTCTGTAGGGCACACTATACAAGCTCTGTCTAGGACACACCTTATACAAGCTCTGTCTATAGGGCACACTATACAAGCTCTGTCTGTAGGTTATAGTCTATACAAGCTCTGTCTGTAGGACACACTCTATACAAGCTCTGTCTGTAGGGCACACTCTATACAAGCTCTGTCTGTAGGTTACAATCTATACAAGCTCTGTCTGTGGGACACACTCTGTATGAACCCTCTGTAGTCAGCTTTGTCTGTGGGACACACTCTGTATGAACCCTCTGTAGTCAGCTCTGTCTATGGGACACACTCTGTATGAACCCTCTGTAGTCAGCTCTGTCTATGGGACACACTCTGTATGAACCCTCTGTAGTCAGCTCTGTATAGTAACTCTCTCTCTCCACCTCCCAGGGTCCCCCAGGGCTGCCAGGCTTGAAAGGTGACCCGGGGTCAAAGGGCGAGAAGGGTCACCCTGGATTAATCGGTCTGATTGGGCCCCCCGGCGAGCAGGGAGAGAAGGGAGACCGGGGCCTCCCGGGGCCCCAGGGCAGCACCGGGTCCAAGGGGGAGACTGTGAGTACGGCAGCATGTACCCCCCGTACCCCACCACTACCCCACACGCCCTACATGTAGCCCATAAACCCCTACAGCATTCACCACATGTTCCACTGCCCATTTCTTGATTCATTGTCCTGGACACCCCGTTATTTCTCCTGCACACTCTGTCTATCCCCTACACCCCGAAAGTACCACCCCTCTATACCCCCACACGGCTCTCGCAGTCACCCCCTGTCTAGGCCGTCTCCCTAAGTGAGGTCTGTGCTCTGTTGTTTCTTAGGGAATGCCTGGATCTACTGGCCCCCTGGGCCCTGCTGGACCCCCTGGCCTGCCTGTGAGTGTGACCCCTCTTTCTGCATCTGCCCCCCACGAACCCTGTGTGTACCCCCACCTCTTTCTCTACTCTTTCCCTGTTCCTCCCTCCCTCTCCCCTCTTCTCTCCGTACCCCTTTTCCTTTCTCCCTCTCTCTCTCCTCTCTCTGTACCCCTGTTCCTCTCTCTCTCCTCTCTCTGTACCCCTGTTCCTCTCTCCCTCTCTTCTCTCCTCTCTCTGTACCCATGTTCCTCTCTCCCTCTCTCTCTCCTCTCTCTGTACCCCTGTTCCTCTCTCCCTCTCTCCTCTCTCTGTACACCTGTTCCTCTCTCCCCCTACTCTCTCTGTACCCCTGTTCCTCTCTCCCTCTCTCCTCTCTCTGTACACCTGTTCCTCTCTCCCCCTACTCTCTCTGTACCCCTGTTCCTCTCTCCCTCTCTCTCTCCTCTCTCTGTACCCCCGTTCCTCTCTCCCTCTCTCTCTCCTCTCTCTGTACCCCTGTTCCTCTCTCCCTCTCTCTCTCCTCCCTCTGTACCCCTCACTCAGTCTCTGCAGTGCCCCCTAATAAGCACTGAGGGAGCAGGACTGACTGTTCTCTCTAGTTTCTCTTTCTGCACCACTGTGTTTCGCTCAGACCCACTGAACCTCCTCTCTCTGTGTCTCTCAGGGTCCCCCTGGTCTCAAGGGTGCGAAAGGAGCCACGGTGAGTGTTTCTGTCTCGGCTGTGTCCGTGCCATGTGTCGATGAGCAGCTCTGGGAGCGTTTGCTTTTCCTGTTCGTGGTGCCTCAGTCTTTCATCGTTTGTCTTTTTTAGGGCTCTGCTGGTCCTAAAGGAGAAAAGGGTGTACAGGGACCACCTGGACCTCCGGTAGGTGTCCACATCAATCATCCTAGACTGTCAGGTCTCTTATAATCGGAAATGTCAGTGTGTCTGGGGTCTGTGTGAGGGTCTGTGCTCCTCTTTCTGTGTGAGGAGTGTCTCTGGAGTCTGTGTGAGGGTCTGGACTCCTCTCTCTGTGTGAGGAGTGTCTCTGGGGTCTGTGTGAGGGTCTGGACTCCTCTCTCTGTGTGAGGAGTGTCTCTGGGGTCTGTGTGAGGGTCTGGACTCGTCTCTCTGTGTTTTAGGGGTGCCTACATTCTCTCTCATGCCCCCTCTTTCCGTCCCTCTTTCCCAGGGGCCCCCAGGAGAGGTGATCCAGCCGCTGCCCTTCCAGATGCCCAAGAAGTCGAAGCGATCCATCGACGCCAGCATGCCCCTGTCCGACAGCGGGGACGCCGCGCCGGCCGACTCCACGGGCTCAGAGTTCCTGCTGGGCAGCGAGGGCATGGAGGAGATCTTCGGCTCCCTGAACTCCCTGAGGCAGGAGATCGAGAACCTGCGGCACCCGCTGGGCACCAGGGACAGCCCCGCGCGCACCTGCCAGGACCTGAAGCTCTGCCAGCCCGACTACCAGGACGGTAGGAGAACCGTGGGGCCCACTGAACTTTAAAGGAGGACGGAAGAGATTATGTGATTACTGTTTTGATATTACACAGGGGTGAAGCGGTCAGCCCTGGGGCCAATCCCTGGGGTGCTGTCTGTGTGGAGTCTGCATGTTCTCCCCGTGTTCACATACGTTTTCCTCCCACAGCCCACAGACATGCTGGTGGGTTAATTGGCTTCTGGGAAAAGTGGCCCAATTTCTGTGTGTGTGTGTCCTGCCACGTGCCTGTCTGTCTGTCCACATACGTGCCTCTCGTGTGCCTGCAGGGGAATACTTCATTGACCCGAACCAGGGCTGCGCCAGAGACTCGTTCAAGGTGCTCTGCAACTTCACTGCTGGAGGAGAGACCTGCATCTTCCCGGCCAAGAACATACAGAAGGTGAGACTGTGAGACGCCTCTACCTCCCCCTGCTGGTACACAGAGGAAGTGCCACAGCTGACCCTCCCTCTCTCCCTCCCTCAGGTGAAGATGGACTCCTGGTCCAACGAGTCTCCGGGCTCCTGGTTCAGTCAGTTCAAGACTGGCAGCAAGGTGAGGCTCTTTCTCTCCTTCTTCCTCCTCCTCCTCTCTGTCTCCTTCCCACTCCTCTTTCTCCTTCTCACCCCTCTCCCCCCTCTCTCTCCTCCTCCCCTGGGCTCTGAGTGTCGGTCTGGCAGTGTCTGGCAGCCTGTTTCCCTGCGAGTGACAGGTTGTAAAACCAGAGTGTCTGTACTCACCCCCTGGCCCTGCTCTCCAGCTGTCCCTCTCTCTCTCCTCCTCTTCCCCCTCTCTCTCCTCCTCCCCTGGGCTCTGAGTGTCGGTCTGGCAGTGTCTGGCAGCCTGTTTCCCTGCGAGTGACAGGTTGTAAAACCAGAGTGTCTGTACTCACCCCCTGCCCCTGCTCTCCAGCTGTCCCTCTCTCTCTCCTCCTCTCCCCCCTCTCTCTCCTCCTCCCCTGGGCTCTGAGTGTCGGTCTGGCAGTGTCTGGCAGCCTGTTTCCCTGCGAGTGACAGGTTGTAAAACCAGAGTGTCTGTACTCACCCCCTGGCCCTGCTCTCCAGCTGTCCCTCTCTCTCTCCTCCTCTCCCCCCTCTCTCTCCTCCTCCCCTGGGCTCTGAGTGTCGGTCTGGCAGTGTCTGGCAGCCTGTTTCCCTGCGAGTGACAGGTTGTAAAACCAGAGTGTCTGTACTCACCCCCTGGCCCTGCTCTCCAGCTGTCCCTCTCTCTCTCCTCCTCTCCCCCCTCTCTCTCCTCCTCCCCTGGGCTCTGAGTGTCGGTCTGGCAGTGTCTGGCAGCCTGTTTCCCTGCGAGTGACAGGTTGTAAAACCAGAGTGCCTGTACTCACCCCCTGCCCCTGCTCTCCAGCTGTCCTATGTGGACTCCGATGGCGAGCCAGTGGGCGTGGTCCAGCTGGCCTTCCTGCGGCTCCTCAGTGTCTCGGCACGCCAGAACTTCACCTACCACTGCCACAGATCCGTTGCCTGGCAACAGGTCTCCACCGGCGACTACTCCAGGGCAATTCACTTCCAGAGCAGCAACGAGCAGGACCTGACCTACGGCAACAGCCCCTACATCAAGGCCCTGGAGGACGGCTGCTCTGTGAGTCAATACTCAAAGACAACGCAGGCTGACACAGTCAATACAGACTGACACAGAGTCAGTACAGACTGACAGCGAGTCAGTACAGGCTGACAGAGTCAATGCAGACTGACACAGAGTCAGTACAGGCTGACAGAGTCAATACAGACTGACACAGAGTCTGTACAGACTGACAGCGAGTCAGTACAGGCTGACAGAGTCAGTACAGGCTGACACAGAGTCAGTACAGGCTGACAGAGTCAGTACAGACTGACACAGAGTCAGTACAGGCTGACAGAGTCAATACAGACTGACACAGAGTCAGTACAGACTGACAGAGTCAGTACAGACTGACACAGAGTCAATACAGACTGACACAGAGTCAGTACAGGCTGACACAGAGTCTGTACAGACTGACAGCGAGTCAGTACAGGCTGACAGAGTCAATACAGACTGACACAGAGTCAGTACAGGCTGACACAGAGTCAGTACAGAAAGAGTCAATACAGACTGACACAGAGTCAGTACAGACTGACACAGAGTCAATACAGACTGACACAGAGTTAGTACAGGCTGACAGAGTCAATACAGACTGACACAGAGTCAGTACAGGCTGACACAGAGTCAATACAGACTGACACAGAGTCAGTACAGGCAGACAGAGTCAATACAGACTGACACAGAGTCAGTACAGACTGACACAGAGTCAGTACAGGCAGACAGAGAGTCAGTACAGACTGACACAGAGTCAGTACAGGCAGACAGAGAGTCAGTCCAGGCTTGAGGTGTCAGAAATTCACCCCTCTCCCTCTGTCTCCCCCAGAATCGGAAGGGCTTTGACAAGACGGTGCTGGAGATGAACACGCCCCTGGTGGAGCAGCTCCCCCTGCTGGACGTGCTGTTTACAGACTTTGGGGAAGAGAAACAGGAATTTGGCTTCGAAGTGGGACCTGTCTGTTTTCTGGGCTGAGCCCCACAGTGACCTGCACACACACACACACACGGACAGACCCACGGACACGCACGGACACACACACTCTGACAGACCCAGGGACCACGCTGCACACACTTCACAGGGCAGGAAAAACGACGGACAACACATCAGAAGGAAGGATCACTAAACGCTCCTCGTGGAATAATGGGATTCGTCATCTCCGGTGCTGAAGAACAGGGGCCCGGACCGGCCCGGCGTCTCCGAAACTCTCCCCCTCTCGTGCTCTTCCTGTCCGCGCCCGGCCCGCCAAGCCTGCCCAGCCCACCCGCACACGCCCCAGCCCCGCCCCTTCCCGCGGGTCACTTCCTCTCTCGCCTGGCCTCGCCCGGGTAAAGAGGGGGACAGGGACAGAAGCCCTCACCTGGGTTAGCTGTCAGGACATCGTCGCTGGCGAAGGGACTGTGGCCGGTCGTACGCAGGGCGCGTCCCGAGCTCCGGTCGCAGGGCAGGGGTCCCAGAGGCTCCCAGGGCTGGACAGCCTAGTCCCGCTGGATGTCAGGGCAAGACAGTGAGTACAGGAGTACAGCACAGTGCAGTACAGTGTGGTGCAGTGTAGTATAATACAGTGCCGTATAGTGTGGTATATTGCAGTATAATACAGTGCAGTGTGGTATAGTGCAGTATATCACAGTATATCACAGTGCAGTGTGGTACAGTGCAGTATATCACAGTGCAGTGTGGTACAGTGCAGTATATCACAGTATAATACAGTGCAGTGTGGTACAGTGCAGTATATCACAGTATATCACAGTGCAGTGTGGTACAGTGCAGTATATCACAGTGCAGTGTGGTACAGTGCAGTATATCACAGTATATCACAGTGCAGTGTGGTACAGTGCAGTATATCACAGTGCAGTGTGGTACAGTGCAGTATATCACAGTATAATACAGTGCAGTGTGGTACAGTGCAGTATGGTACGGTGCAGTATATCGCAGTATACTACAGTGCATTATATTGCAGTATAATACAGTGCAGTGTGTTATAGTGCTGTATAATAGTGCAGTGTGGTACAGTGCAGTATAATACAGTGCAGTGTGTTATAGTGCTGTATAATAGTGCAGTGTAGTACAGTGCAGTATAATACAGTGCAGTGTGTTATAGTGCTGTATAATAGTGCAGTGTGGTACAGTGCAGTATAATACAGTGCAGTGTGGTACGGTGCAGTATATTGCAGTGTATTACAGCGCAGTACAGGGCAGTCTCCCCTCTCTGACCCCAGCTCTTTGCCCTTACCTAGGAGACCCGTGACTCCAGTGTGGTCCCCCAGGTGGATTCAGGGGCTGGGGGGTATTTATGAGTATTTATTTGTCTATTTATACAATCAGGTATCACTAGAAAGGGGAGGGGGGAGGGGGGAAGGGTCCAGGTCTCGCCAAGGCTCGAGGTTCGTTAGTGCAACTGTCATCCCCCCAGCGCCAACGGGCAGCGCGGGCGAGGGGCGAGGGGCGAGGGGGCGGGGAGCCACACGCAGACGAACCGCGCCGGGCTGGACCAGAAATACCCCCTGTTCTCTCCGGGTCTGTGAACAAGCGAATCGGTCCTCTGGTGCTCACGAAGCCCGTCCGTCTGCTCCGCGCCAGGCGGAGGGGCTCCCACACGATCCGAGAAAAATCAATGGTGCTGAACAGAAAAAAAAGTATTATTTTATAATGTTTGTAAGTAATTTTTTAAAAGTTTGTTTTCTGTAATATATAATCTTGAAATGAGACGGCTGCTGCCTTCTGCCTGCTGCTGTGCCTGTGCCTGTGCTCTGTGCTCCTCCAGCTCTGCCTCTCCCTCTGTCTCTCCCTCTGCTCTCCTGCTCTCCTGCTCTCCTGCTCTCCTGTCGGCGTTGCGCTTCATCGTCTTCATTCCTTCCTCGGCTTGTCCTTTTCGTTTTTTGTGTTCAGAGTCTCCCATTAAACCACACGCCAATGCAAAACTCTCCCTCAGTGTCCGTCTGTGTCTCTCTGTGGTCGGGGGTGTGTCCGTGTCCTGAGGCTGTCTGGTTGTGTCTCTCTGTCTCCACCTGTCTCCCCTCTCCTCTCCACCTGTCTCCTTCCCCTCACTCTCTCTCTCTTCTCTCTGTATCTCTCCACCTGTCTCCCCCCTCACTCTCTCTCTCCTCTCTCTGTATCTCTCCTCCTGTCTCCCCCCTCACTCTCTCGCTCTCTCTCCTCTCTCTGTATCTCTCCACCTGTCTCCCCCCTCACTCTCTCTCTCTCCTCTCTGTGTATCTCTCCACCTGTCTCCCTCTCTCTCTGGGTCTCTTATTCAGATTCTTATTCCAGCAGTTTTGCTCACAGTATTGCCAACTGGTTTAGTGACAGTATTTAGGATTGCTGGGGCCCTGGGTTTAATTCTGGATGTGCTGTCTGTGTGGAGTCTGCATGTTCTCCTCACGTTCCCGTGAGTTTCCTCCAGTTCCTCCACTGGTGGCCAGGAAGGGGCTGGTGTCCAGGGAGGGGCTGGGGTTCTGTGATGGACTGGTGTCCAGGGAGGGGCTGGGATCCTGTGAGGGGCTGGTGTCCAGGGAGGGGCTGGTGTCCAGGGAGGGGCTGGGGTTCTGTGATGGACTGGTGTCCAGGGAGGGGCTGGGGTTCTGTGATGGACTGGTGTCCAGGGAGGGGCTGGTGTCCAGGGAGGGGCTGGGGTCCTGTGATGGACTGGTGTCCAGGGAGGGGCTGGGGTTCTGTGATGGACTGGTGTCCAGGGAGGGGCTGGGGTCCTGTGATGGACTGGTGTCCAGGGAGGGGCTGGTGTCCTGTGATGGACTGGTGTTCAGGGAGGGGCTGGGGTCCTGTGATGGACTGGTGTCCAGGGAGGGGCTGGGGTCCTGTGATGGACTGGTGTCCAGGGAGGGGCTGGTGTCCTGTGATGGACTGGTGTTCAGGGAGGGGCTGGGGTCCTGTGATGGACTGGTGTCCAGGGAGGGGCTGGGGTCCTGTGATGGACTGGTGTCCTGTGATGGACTGGTGTCCTGTGATGGACTGGTGTCCAGGGAGGGGCTGGGGTCCTGTCCAGGCCGTACCCTGCCTTGCTCCCAGTGTGTGCTGGGATAGACCCCAGCTCCCTGTGCCCCTGTCCTGGATAAAGCCGTGAGAAAGTAGATGGACGTCTCTTCCAGTGTTGGTTTCGTGACCACGTTTTCTAAACCTGGGTTCTGGCAGATTCAGAAATACTTGTGCCTGCGCTCACACACACACACACACACACACACACACACACACACACACACACACACAAATCCTCAGTCCTGCCTGCAGCCTCTCATCCTGACTGACGACACCAGAGCCGAGACAGGAGTCTGCCTGAGCACACCGGCCCAGTGCGCAGCCTGCCCAGAACCAAGCTGTGAACCGATCAGGCCTGCCTTCGTGTTACTAGGAACCAATCAGGACTGCCTGAGTGTTAGCTGGGATCCAATCAGGACTGCCTGTGTGTTAGCTGGGATCCAATCAGGACTGCCTGTGTGTTAGCTGTGAACCAATCAGGACTGCCTGTGTGTTAGCTGGGATCCAATCAGGACTGCCTGTGTGTTAGCTGTGAACCAATCAGGACTGCCTGTGACTTTATCTGGTTTTATCATAATTTTATTAATTTGCCTCACAATTTTTGATTGCTGTTTTGGTTATTTAGGAAAAGAAGCACAAATATCTTTTAAAGGAATTAAAAAGAGATTTACGGACAGATTGAGATTTATCATATATAAATTATATCTATATTACAATGAATAATCTCCCGTTTAATTGAGGGGCAGAAGTGTGCTCTACTGTTTAATTGAGGGGCGGAAGTGGACTCTGCTGTTAAATTGAGGAGCGGAAGTGACCTCTCCTCTTTAATTGAGGGGCGGAAGGGCGCTCGGCGCTACTTCGTCAAACAGACGAGTATCGGCGTCCTGCTCTCCTCGGATGTTCCCTGTACCCGTCAGTAAGAAAGGTTTTTACTGCACTGGTAGATTTATTACGTGTGTGCCTGGCTGTTTAATCAGTGAAGCCGTTAGTGAAGAAGAACAAGCGGCGCTTTCCCTTGTTCTGAGGTCTTCCCGGCTGGTTGTGAGTTGTGCTGTGAGTCACTGAGCCACACAGCGGTTTTCACGAACACTTGTTCTGTATTCACGGTGCTGGGTCTTCATTTTCATTTCTAGTCACCGAACCGGACGGAGCTTCTCCGTGTTAGTTATGGTCTGTGTTCACGGTACTGGTTCTCAATATTACTGTTCAGTCACTAATCCCTACAGAAGTTGTTCCAGCCCATTTTCTTATACGGTATATTCACCCAACTGGTTCTTAATTATACTGTCTGATCACTGAGCCAGACGGGTTTATTCCTGGATATTTATGAGAGATTTTCTGGACTGGTGGTTAAGTTTTTGTAGTTAAACCAGACAGTATTTGTCTTTAATTATTGTTATATTCACCGCACCGTACTGGTGTTAATTATACTGACTAATCACTAAACCGGACAGAGCTTTTCCTTATTAATTTATTCTATATTCACGGTAGTGGTTCTTAATATTACTGTCTAATCGGTAAACCAGACTGTGTTATTCCTGAATATTTATGTGATATATTCGCTGTCCTGGTTGTTAATTTAAATTTCTTGTAGCTAAACCAGACAGTATTTGTCTTTAATAATTGTTATATTCACTGTGCTGGTTAATTATACAGACTAGTCACTAAACCGGACAGAGTTTTTCCTTATTAATTATATTCTGTATTCACGGTACTGGTTGTTAATTATACAGACTAGTCACTAAACCGGACAAACGGTGTTATTCCTGGATATTTATGTGAGAGATTTTCTGGACTGGTGGTTAAGTTTTTCTAGCTAAACCAGACAGTATTTGTCTTTAATTATTGTTATATATTCACCGCACCGTACTGGTGTTAATTATACTGACTAATCACTAAACCGGACAGAGTTTTTCCTTATTAATTATATTCTATATTCACGGTACTGGTTGTTAATTTTAATTTCTAGTCACTAAACCGGACAGAGCTTTTCCGCATTAATTATTTCTATATTCACGGTAGTGGTTCTTAATATTACTGTCTAATCAGTAAACCAGACGGTGTTATTCCTGAATATTTATGTGATATATTCGCCGTACTGGTTGTTAATTTTAATTTCTTGTTGCTAAACCAGAAAGTATTTGTCTTTAATAATTGTTATATTCACGGTACTGGTTGTTAATTATACTGAATAGTCACTAAACCGGACAGAGTTTTTCCTTATTAATTATATTTTATATTCACGGTACTGGTTGTTAATTTTAATTTCAAGTCACTAAACCGGACAGAGCTTTTCCGTATTAATAATGTTCTGTTTTCACGGTACTGGTTGTTAATTATACCGACTAATCACTAAACCGCACAGAGTTTTTCCGTATTAATAATGTTCTGTATTCACGGTGCTGGGTGTTAATTATACAGACTAGTCCCTAAACCGGACAGAGCATTTCCTTATTAATTATGTTCTATATTCCCCGTGCTGGGTGTTAATTGGACTGTAGTCACAGACCCAGACGGTGTTTTCCATGAATACTCGTGTTATATCTTCACTCTACTGTTTATTAATTGTTTTGTAGCCATTAAACCAGGCTGTGATCTTCCTGAGTTATTGTCGTATATATTCACCGTCCTGGTTGTTAATTATTCTCATTAGTCTCTAAACCCGACGGAGTTTTTCCTGAATAAGTGTTCATTATTCACGGTACTGGGTGTTAATTTTAATTTCTAGTTACTTAAGCGGGCAGAGGTTTTCCTTATTAATTATGTTCTATATTCACGGTACTGATTGTTAATTTTAATTTCAAGTCACTAAACCGGACAGAGCTTTTCCGTATTAATAATGTTCTGTGTTCACTGTCCTTGTTGTTAATATTACTGTGTAGTCACTAAACCATACAGAATTTCCTTACCAATTTTCTTATATATTCACCGAGCTGGTTCTTAATTATACTGTCTAGTCACTGAACCAGACGGTTTCTCCTGAATAATTGTTCTATATTCACCGGATTGGTAGTGCAATGTACTGTGTAGCCACAGAACCAGACGGTTTTATTCGAGTAATTGTTCACCGTACTGGTTGTTAATTATACAGACTAGTCACTAAACCGGACAGTTTTTCCTTATTAATTATGTTCTATATTCCCCGTGCTGGGTGTTAATTGGACTGTAGTCACAGAATCAGATGGTGTTTTCCATGAATACTCGTGTTATATCTTCACTCTACTGCTTAGTAATTTAGATCTAAACCATACTGTTTTTCCTGAACAGTTGTTCTGTGTTCACGGTACTGGCTCTTAATATCACTGTTCAGTCACCAAACCATACAGAATGTTTTCTTATTCACCGAACTGGTGATTGATTTGACTGTGTGGCCACAGGACCCTTCGGTGTTTTTCACGAATAATTGTTATATATTGACTGTAGTGGAACAAGTAACAGGTTTCTTCCTGCTGAAAAGAGAAGACAGAAACCGCAACGTTTCGGCTGTGGAGCCTTCCTCAGGTGCGAGAAACCCTGTTTTCTAGGGTGTGTGTGTGTATATGGGGTGACCCTTAGAGGAACCAGCCCTGTTCATCCACGGTCTCTCCTCTCTTCCAGAGGGGAGCAGTACTGGGACCCCGGCTGCTCAGCTGTGTGTCGTTGAAGGTCTGGAGCTGGTTCTGGACGGGCCGTCTGCTCCTCTCCACCTGAGCACCAGAGAAGTGTGGGTGTCAGTGAGGGGGCGTCGTGGACTGAGAAATGGGAGTGAATCCACCAGAGACGTGGCCGACACGTTGGTGTCCAAACCCACTGTGTGGTACGTGAAGCAGCAAGGACACGCTGGGGGACCACAGGAGACCCCAGAAGACTCTCAGCCGTGAAGAAAAGCCCCTTTTCTCCTGTGGAGCAGGTCAGGAGCGCTCTCCGGGACGTAGGCGGGGGTGTGTGGGAGCCCCCCATGAAGAGCAGAGGACAGCAGCCTGAGCTCAGGGGGTCCCCACTGCTGCGGGCCGCAGGTGAGCCCCTGGAACAGACAGGCCAGGCTGCAGCCTGCCGAGGTCTGGGACAAAGCCTGCTGGACGGAGCTGCCCCGGGGGACAGTGTGGAGAGAAAGGAGCAGGGTGGAGGTGGGCTCCTGGCCCGGGCGGGTGTGGCTCAGTGGAGCTGGCTCTCTGCTCCTTCTTGATGGAGTGACGGCACAACTCGGGGGCTCGGTGACTCGGTGACCCCACGCGTCCTGCTCAGGGCGGCCAGCGGGGGGCTCTTGAGGGGCTGTCGGCCACCGCGAGGGGTTCGCACCCAGGTTCTGCGCACGACGGTTTCGTCTTAATGTCTGTTGGCGACCCGAGCACGTCTGGAGCTGTGACACAGAGAGATTGTGTGTAAGTAGGGCTGTGGCTCCTATAAGGTTCACCCAACACAGACACAAACACCCCCAATTAGAGCTGACACCCTGCACCTGAACCTCAGTCGCCTCGTTTCCCTGTCCAGAGACAGCCTGCGCTGGACACTCGCTGTGCCGGCTGTTCATGTGCTGTGTGGCCACAGAGGTATCCAGTGTTTTTCACGAGTCATATTCACTGTGCTGTTAATGTTAATTTCTAGTCACTACAGCAGGCAGGGGTTTTCCTGAAATATTCTGGTATATATTCACCATGGTTGTTAATTGTCTAATTAGTGAGCCGGACGGTGTTGTTCCTGAATGTTCTGTGTTCCCTGGACTGGTGGGTGTTTTTCATTTCTAGTCACGAAGCCGGACAGTTTGTCCTCATGAACTGTCTTGTACGTCCTCTGTTCTGTCCAGTCACTGAAACGCTGGTGTTCTTCATGAACACGTATGGTATTTATTCACTGTACTGGTTAAGTTTCATTGTTGGTCACTAAACTAGACAGTTTTTCCATTATTCTCATGGTGAATAGAGCCCAGTGCCTGGACACCCAGGGGTGGCAGGAGGAGGAGGAGGAGCCCGGGGGTGTCAGGAGGAGGAGGTGAGGAAGAGAGCCTGTGGACAACACGCCTGTGTTTCTCCAGCACAGCAGCTCTGGGCCGGAGCAGTCGGGACTCGGTGGAGCACAGGCTGCCTTCAGGCCTGTTTATTCCCACCAGACGCAGGGAGGGACTGGGAGTGGGGTAACACTGTCCCCCGCTGGAGAGGGCGCCCCCACACCTGCAGGTAGAGGACAAGGGGGTCTGCTTGACTGGTCCTGAAGGGCAGGTGAGGTCAGACCAGGTGAGGCTCCCTCGCAGGCGACGCTGGTCTTCCACGATCCCACTGGGAGCAGACCGGACCGATCCGGATCCGCGCTCTCTGAGGGGGTGGAGCAGGAGTCGTCTCTGGGAGACGGCCAGGATGTTCCTCCTCCTCCTCCTCCTCCTGCCTGCTGGAGCCTGTGAGGATGACGATGGTGACGAAGAGCTGCTGGAGCCCCAAGAGGACTCCTCCTGTCGGGGTGCCAGGGGGTGACCCTCAGGGCTGTGTCCTGACCTCCTGCTGTCCCTCCCTCACAAGGAGCTGGTCAGTGTGCTGTTGACACTACACTCTCGAACCCGAGTCCAGCTCGAGCACAAGGTCAGGTTAGTCTGGTCACTCCTGTGTCACAGGTTAGTGACGTGAACTGATCAGCAGTGATTTAGTATTTGACGTACTTGTAGTATTCGTATCATGAGTTTTCCATGTTTTATTAGCAGTAATAGACTAGTCTCAGGAGCTGTAATGTTTTAATTTGAGAAGCGGCATTAGTAATCGAAGCAGTAATGGTGTTTTCAGTAGCAGCATTAGTAATAAAATCAGTATTTTTCTCTCTCCTGCAGGAGCTCAAAGAAAAGCTGTATTTTCAGGAGGGATGCTAATGAAGCAGTACTGCTAATGTGAGTAGGACCAGTAGTAGATGGAGTATTTTTCTTGTCACCATCAGGAGTGGAAGAGAGTTCAGACGTGTCTCTGCTGTTTTTAGCTGTGAAGGGACCCCCACTGCTCCTCTGTGTCGAGTGATGTTGGGAGTTGCTCTCGGTTGTTGTTGCTCAGTTTGAGAGCAGTTTCATGTTTCTCTCTCAAAGGCATGAACAACAACCCAGTGGTCTGGATGAGGAGTCCAGATGCAGGAGGAAAGCTCTCTGGAAATGAAGACAGCAGAATGACTGAGGCTGACAGTGGGAAGACAGGTATGGATTAGTTGGGATGTGGGTTGTATGATCTCTCCTGTATTCTTTTCCCCAGTTTTCCAGGATGTCCAGAGGCTGACAGTGGGAAGACAGGTGTGGACAGGGAGTTGGGAGGGAGGTGAGGAGCTCTCTGCTGTCTGTATTTCTTCCTCTGTGGCGTCTCTCTGCTCGGCTCTTTCTCTCAGTCCAGCTGCATGTGGTCTGTGAAACAGCAGCTTTGCAGTGCTGAGCTGGGATTAGGACCGGTGGGTTGCAGAGTTCAGGGTTCGATTCCAGAGGGGGACACAGTTCTTGTATCCCAGAGACAGGTACTTCAGTTACTGTTCTGATGTCATGTTTTATTATAGAGGTGTATTGTGGACAGTGTAGTATTGACCTCTCCTGTATTCCTTTCCCTAATTTTCCTGATTGTCCAGAGGCTGACAGTGGGAAGAGAGGTGTGGAGTTGGGATCGAGTCTGGACTCATTTATTCTTTTCCCTGATTTTCCTGGCTGTCCAGATGTTGACAGTGGAAAGACGGGTATGTATGCTGATTGGACTCTCTCCTGTGTTGGTTTCCAGGATGTCCAGAGGCTGACAGTGGGAAGACAGGTATGGATTAGTTGGGATGTGGGTTGAATGATCTCTCCTGTCATCTTTTCCCAAATTTTCCAGGATGTCCAGAAGCTGACAGTGGGAAGATGGGAGTTGTGATGGAGGTTAGATGTTCTCTCCAGTCTCTTGTTTCCCTAGTTTTTCAGGATGACCGAAGGCTGACAGTGGGAAGAGAGGTATGGATTAGTTGGGATGTAGGTTGAATGATTTTTCCTGTATTTTCCCCAGTTTTCTAGGATGTCCAGAGGCTGACAGTGGGAAGACAGGTATGGATTAGTTGGGATGTGGGTTGAATGATCTCTCCTGTCATCTTTTCCCAAATTTCCAGGATGTCCAGAAGCTGACAGTGGGAAGATGGGAGTTGTGATGGAGGTTAGATGCTCTCTCCAGTCTCTTGTTTTCCTGATTGTCCAGAGGCTGACAGTGGGAAGACAGGTGTGGAGTTGGGATCGAATTTAGACTCATTTATTCTTTTCCCTGATCTTCCTGGCTGTCCAGATGTTGACAGTGGAAAGACAGGTAAGTATGCTGATTGGACTCTCTCCTGTGTTTTCCAGGATGTCCACAGGCCGACAGCCTCTAGGATGACAGGTATGGATATACAGATTGGATGGTCTCTCCTGCATTCCATAACCTAATTTTCCAGGATGTGCAGTGGGAAGGCAGGTATGGATGCCATTTGCATGATCTCTCCTGTATTCCTTTCTCCAGTTTTCCAGGACGTCCAGAGGCTGACAGTGGGAAGACGGGTATGGATTAGTTGGGATGTGGATTGTATGATCTCCTGTCATCTTTTCCCCAGTTTTCCAGGATGTCCACAGGCTGACAGTGGGAAGACAGGTATAGATTAGTTGGGTTGCATGTTGGATGATCTTTCCTGTATTTTCCAGGATGTCCAGAGGCTGACAGCGGGAAGACAGGTATGGATTAGTTGTGAGGTGGGTTAAATGATCTCTCCTGTTTTCTTTTTCTGAATTTTCCAGGATGTCCAGAAGCTGACAGTGGGAAGATGGGAGTTGTGATGGAGGTTAGATGCTCTCTCCAGTCTCGTTTCCCTAGTTTTTCAGGATGACCGGAGGCTGACAGTGGGAAGAGAGGTATGGATTAGTTGGGATGTGGGTTGAATGATCTTTCCTGTATTATTTTCCCCAGTTTTCTAGGATGTCCAGTGGCTGACAGTGGGAAGAGAGGTGTGGAGTTGGGATCCAGTCTGGAGTCTCATTTATTCTTTTCCCTGATTGTCAACATCTGGACAGCCAGGAAAGTGGAAAGACAGGTAAGTATGCTGATTGGACTCTCTCCTGTGTTTTCCAGGATGTCCACAGGCTGACAGCCTTTAGGATGACAGGTATGGATATACAGATTGGATGGTCTCTCCTGCATTCCGTAACCTAATTTTCCAGGATGTGCAGTGGGAAGGCAGGTATGGATGCCATTTGCATGATCAGTCCTGTATTCTTTTCCCTAATTTTCCAGGATGTCCAGATGTTGACGGTGGGAAGACAGGTGTGGACGGGGAGTTGGGAGGGAGGTGAGGAGCTCTCTGCTGTCTGTATTTCTTCCTCTGTGGCGTCTCTCTGCTCGTCTCTTTCTCTCAGTCCAGCTGCATGTGGTCTGTGAAACAGCAGCTTCGCAGTGCTGAGCTGGGATTAGGACCGGTGGGTTGCAGAGTTCAGGGTTCGATTCCAGAGGGGGACACAGCTCTTGTATCCCAGAGACAGGTACTTCAGTTACTGTTCTGATATCATGTTTTATTATAGAGGTGTATTGTAGACAGTGTAGTGTTGACAATGGTATGCTGACGTCTCATGAAGGCTGTACCTTAACACTGGCACTCGGTGACACAGTGTGCTAAATGCTCACCTGTACTGTGCTTTAGTACTTGAACCTGTGTACAGTTGTAATACTCAGACCAGTGAGCTGAACACATGCCTGTACTGAGCTTTAATACTCAACACACCTGTGCGCTGAACTAAAACCTTTATTCTGCTTCAGAACTCAACCCTGTGTGCTCAGCTCTCACCTGTACTGTAGTTTAATACTCAGACACACCTGTGTACTGATTCTTCAACTGTACTGCGCTTTAATAATCAGGGACAGATCAGTGTGCTGAATTATCACCTGTATTGAGCTGCAATGATGACACTGACACACCTGTGTGAAGAACTCTAATATGGACAGTTGTAACACTCAGACCTGTGTACTGAACTCTGTATGCTGTACTATAATACTCCAAGACACACCTGTGTGCTGTACTCTCAACTGTACTGAGATGTAATACTCAATGACAAGCCAGTATTCTGAACCCTTGTAGTGTACTGTAATACTCACAGCTGGACTGAACTCACCTGTAGTGAACTTGAATTCTCACACCTGTGTACTGAACTCTCTCCTACACTGAGCTTTAATACTCTGACACACCTGTGTGCTGAACTGTATTGTTTTAGTATTTGAACCTGAGTGCTGAACTATTGCCTGTGGTGTTGTAGTACTCAAACTTGTGTACTGTACTCTCGGTGGTTTTGAGCTTTAATACTTTTTGACACCTGTGTGACGAACCCTAATATGTACAGTTGTGACAATCAAAACTGTGCTGAACTCTGTACACTGTACTATTATACTCCATGACACATCTGTGTGCCGAGTTCTCCACTTTAATGAACGACTGAGATTGAATACTCGGACACACCAGTATTTTGAACCCTGACCTGTAGTGTATTTTAATATTCAGACCTGTGTACTGAACTCCGCTGTACTGAACTTTACTACTCAATGACAAACCAGTACTCTGTGCCCTGTGATTTAACACTCAAATCTGTGTACTAAACTCTCCTGTGCTGAATGTTAATACCCAGTGTCACACCAGTGTGCTGAGCTCTCACCTGTAATCCAGCCCAATTCTAAATCCTGTGATAAACCTGTGTGTAAAACTGTGCTGAACTCTCTCAACTTGCTTAGACTGGTTATTAAGTCTCGCTAACAAAATAAACTTACAGTATTGTACAAATTTCATATTAAATGCACTTTTGTGAACGTGCTGTATGTTGGCCACATCCTTCCTGCTCCCTAGCTGCTGTACACACACATGAAATGGGCACTCCTACCAGCCTTAATCCTTTCTGGTCTTTTTGAACTGGCGTCTGTATTTCAATCGAAGCCTCACTGTCGCGTGTTTGACTGTTCAGAACAGTTTGACTTTCTGCTGGTCCGCTCCTCTGTTGTGAGAGAGCACTGTCTCCTTCTCCAAGGGATCAGCCAGGAAGGAGACGGGTCATAAACACAGGCACTGATGTGGGTCTCCTCCACAAGTCCCATCCAGCAAGCACAGGTTGTGCAGCACATTTCACCCAGAACTGTTCAACATCTGTGTGCTGAGCTGACAAGTAAGTAGTGTTTGTGGGTAGAACAGTCTTGAAATCGAGCTGTTGAATTCAGTTCACCTGCACTCGTTCAGATCACAAACACAGCCTGTGACACAGCATGTCCTCCAGAAATATAAGACCTGCAGGAATGTCTCTTTTATGTGTGATCTTCCATCAAATTTACTGCTTTTTTCCACAATATTTAAGGAATCTAAAAAATGTTGCTGTATTGGTTTCATGAAAATATTTAACATGAATATAGTGGCAACATCTCTTGGTCAAGAGCATGTTTACAGTGTAAGAGGGCTGCTTTCATGTCTCTGTTTTGTTGCCTCGTTCTGAACTGCAGACCGTGATGGTGATATGGTGTTGCTCAGACACAACATTGTTTCATCTCTGTTGTGAAGTGGAGGTTGTACAGGTGGTAGTTTCATTGTCGTGTGAAACACACTCATCATCAACGATTCAGTATAACCTGGAAATGTAAAAATAGTGTTGAGGTTCTCCTGTAATACTGACTGTCACGTGTGCTAAACTAATCAGCTGTACTGAGCTCTGATTCTGAAAGGTGTACTGAACTCTGACCTCTACTGTTGTAACTCAGACCTGTGTAATGACCCTCACATGTACTGTGACCTGTATCCTGAACTCACCTATACTGAGCTTTAATTCTGAAACATGTACCGACTTCTGCTCCTGTACTGCAGTACTCAGCCCTGTGTGTTAATCTTTCCCCTGTATTGTGCTGTAATATTCAAGTCTGTGTTCTGAGCTCTTACATGTACTATTGTAATCATAACTGTATGCTGACCTCTTAACTGTACATTGTACTGTACTACTCAGATCTGTTTTCTAACCTCACATGTACTGTTGTAATACTGAAATGTGTGTAATGACTTTACCGGTTTCCTGAAATCTTGCTTGTACTGCTGTTTCTGTCTTATGTGCTTTACTGAGCTTCAGTTGTTTAAACGTATGTTTTAACTCTGTACCTGTACTGTTGTGATTCTCAGCCCTGTATAATGACCATACCTGTATCCTGAAGTCCTGCTTGTTCTACTGTAATAGTCTTGTGTACTGTACTGAACTCTTCTTGTACTGTTGTAAACGCGAGAGCTGTGTACTGAGTTTAAATTCTGAAATGTGTATTGATCTCTGCTTCTGTACTGTTGTAATACTCAGCCCTGGATCCTGAACTCTGTTCCTGTACTGTTGTAATTGTCAAACCTGTATACTGCTTCTGCTTGTATTGTTGAAATAGTGAGACCTGTGAACTGAACTCTGCCTCTGTACTGTAATAAGACTCTGATCTGTCTTGAACTCTTGCCTGTTGTGATCTTTACTGCTGCAGTATTTGCTGAAGTCTGCTCCTGTATGTTTGTGATAGACCTGTTGACTAGGCTTTCCATGGTATCTGGCTGTAATATTCAAGTCTGTTTTTGTAGCTCTGGTATGTACTACTGTAGTCAGAACTATATCCTAAGCTCATAGCTGTACAATGTACTGTAGTACTCATATCTGTTCCCTGACCTCACCTGTACTGCTGTATTATTGAGAACTGGGTACTGAACTCACTGGTGCTGCGTTTATTCTGGAACTGAACTGAACTCTGCTCCTGTCCCATAGTGCTACTCCCCCCAATGCCCCTAACGTTGCTGTAGTTGTCAGATGCTTTACTCAATTCTGTCTATTTTTATAGTACTTTGAATTATAGACTGAACTCTCACCTGTTCTAATCTTATAGTCTGAACCATGTACTGAGCTCTGCTCCTGTACTGTTGTAATACTCAGCACTGTGTCCTAAGGGAGCTGTAGTACTGTTGAAATATTCAAGTCTGTGTTCTGAGCTTTTCAATGTACTACTGTAATCATCACTATATACTTAACTCTGCATGCTGCAGTGTAAACAGTAAGGTGAATTTCGTATACTAAACTCTCTACCTGTGCTGATGCCTACTCTACTGCTCTCTTATTGGTGTAACTCAATATACTGCTGTAGTACTCAGGCTTATGTGACAAGTTTATACCTGTATTGTAGTACTTAGCCCTGTGCCCTCTCTGTGCTTGTATTGTTGTAATTCTTGGGCTTAGGTACTGAACTCCGTACCTGTACTCTGTGCTCTGTACTGTTGTGATAGTCTGACTGGTGTTGTCCTCTCCTGTACATTGTTGTAATACTGAACACTCCACCCTTAACTGTCACATATACTGTCCAGTGTGCAGCCCTGTGTCCTCATCTCCCACACCTGCTGCAGTAACACTCCAGCCTTTTCCTGCTCTCTCTGACCTTGACTTGTAGTTTTCGGACCTGTGTTGAACTGTACATCTGTCCTCTGCATTAATCTTGACACACTGAGCTTTTACCTGTGTTGTGGCAGCACAGTGACCGAGTGCTGAATCCGATTTATCATTTCCTGATTACAGATAGGGTCGGTGTAAGGACTCTGAACTCAATGTGGGTAAGTTCACCCCTGGGGCTCTCTATACTCTAGCACAGAGCTGTGCCTGTTATTTACACAACTCCCAGGGGTCCTGGTGTCATGAAAATTTCTTGATCATGAAAAGCAACCTGACTGGAGAACAGCCGTGTCAGGAGCAGAGCTGGTGGAGCTGTGAATAAAGTCACTATGGGGAGGTGGTGAATATTAACTCGGGCTGGCCACGCCACATCTCATGATTCTCAGAGGCAGGGGGACAGTGTTCTCTCCTGTCACTGTACCCAAACCCCCACGCTGCAGCCTCAGACAGAAAGGAAAGGGGCACCCTTATTAAAGTCACAGCTTCTGTTTGAAATCACTGCACCAAGAGGCATCTGGCTCAGAGATGGAAGGAGGTGAGAGGCTAAACATCTACCTCTTCCCCTGCCCCTTGATTCTCCAGCAGAGTGATCCCCTCCAGGCTGCACTACAGTTCCCAGCAGGCCATGAGGGAATGGTGGCCAACAGGCTGCCTCCCCTGGGTTACTGATGCAGCTGTTAATTCTAGGCTGTAGCCAGTGTGTATAATGAGGGGGGTGGAGTAGAGCTCATGCAGAGGGCTGGGAGAACTGCATCACCCACAAGGACCTGCTCCATTCAGTCACCTGACCCCTGGGACAAAGATGATTGGTCAGAAGACATTTGAAAAGCAGGCAGTGACAGAGGGTGGTAGTGCTGTTGGAGGAGCAGAGATAGAAAAGAGCTCTCGGCTCCATCACAGAAACCGATCTGGGACAGTTTTTAGGCCTACTGCTCAGTGGTCCTGGTGTTCAGGGCGCTGCAGGGGAGGGGGGCTGGTGACCCTCTGATGGGATTCACTCTGGGAGAATGAGGGAACAAGTAACAGCTAATCCTCATGACTGCTCTCACCTCCTGGCCAGGGGAGTCTCTCATACAGAAGCTAAACGCAGTAGTTTTTCATCTTTTTCAGCTCTGAGGGGACGAGGGACCTGTCCTGACCCACTGTGCAGTTCACAGTCCCCATCCTCCTCCTACTGCAGCTGAGGCACAGCTGGACAGCTCTCAGGACAGACACTCACAGCCACAAGGTAAGGAAACAGGGCTCTTTATTCACAGTTTGAGATGAAGCGTTCCAGAAACCACAAGACAAACCTCTAGTTCTTCTCCCAACTGTAGCTAGACGTGCAGTCGGCTTCCCCAGGCCTCTGTGAAGACAAGTCAGACTCCCAGCTCCCAGGCTCAGCAGTCAGACCTCCTCCCCCGACACAGCTCAGCTCTGCAGCTCTTCCCTCCTGCTCTGCTCAGCACAACTGCTCTCTGTCCCCAGCAGCACCAGACTGAAGGCCTCCCCTCCTGCCTTTTAACTGTCTCCCCACCAATCGTCTTCCACCAATTAGGCAGGTGATTATAGGCTGCAGGTTGTTCTCCTGGGCCTCGTTGGGGATGATCCCATATAAAAATCAGACTGTTAAACGAGGGCAGGAGCTTGTTTTGGGTCTCAGGATTAATCTTGCTGGATGTCCTACAGGCTCCTCTGTGTTGGGGCTCAGTTGTTCCTAAAATAAATAAAAATAAAAGTGTAATTATGTGAATATTTGTGCAAATTAAATGAAAACCAAGCATCTTGTTTTCTACAGGTTTTGATCCCACAGCCTCTGTGTTAGAAGCCCAGAGCTCTTCCACTGAGCCACAGTGTCTCTGTGAGTCTGGGGCTCCTGTGTGCTCTTGGCCTTCCCAGCTCAGGGTTCGAGACTGAGGGATAAAAGACAGACCGAATGAGCTCTCCTTCAGGACAGGAGCCAGTGGAGGAGTGGAGATGGTGCTGAGCTCCTGAGCACAAGGTTGCGGGTTCAAGTCCTGGCTGAGAGCTGAGGTGAATTTGCAGTGTTATTCTCCCCAGCAGTGAGAAGTAAGAACCCACAGCCCTGGTGTCTTTATTTATCAGTGTGTTACTGTTCACAAGAATTAAATTAACAAAAGCTCCTGGTCCTTCCAGGATTTGAACCCACAACCTCCAGGCAGAAGTCCAGAGCTCTTCCCCTGAGCCACAGTGTGTCTTTGTAGGTGTGGGGCTCCTGTGGGCTCTTGGTCTTCTTCCCAGTTCAGGGCTGAAACGGAGGGATAAGAGACAGACCGAATCCCTCTCCGCTCCGGGCAGCAGATGGAGGAGTGGAGACGGTGCTGGGCTTATGACCGCAAGGTTGTGGGTTCAAATCCTGGCCGGTCCCTGGTAAGTATCACCCAGGTGAGTATCCAAGGTAAGTATGTGGGCTGGGTAGACAGGAGGGGTAGACAGGGCTAGGCAGGAGGGTGGGACAGTCAGGTTGAGAGGGTGGGGTAGGTAGGACAGGCAGGGCCAGGTAGTGCAGGTAGGAGGAGGGTGGGGTAGACAGGCCCAGCTAGCAGGTGGGGGCAGGTCAGCTGAGAGAGGACAGGCAGGGCTGGGAGGTGCAGGCAGGGGGTTAGGTAGAGGGGGTAGATAGGGGTAGGCAGGGCTGGGAGAGGTAGACAGGTGCAGGCAGCAGGAGGTGGGTGGGGTAGGTAGGACCAGGTAGGGTAGAATAGCAGGGGGGTGGGGTGGGTTAGGGGAGACAGGGGGGTAGGTAGAGCTGGGAGGGGCAGGCAGGGTCAGGTGAGATTGGAGGTGGCCTGGGCTGAGGAGGAGAGAGTAAGAGAAGGAGCAGAGAGGGGCCCAGGCCACAGGGGGGGGTCAGATAGGAGGGGTAGAGGGGGGTAGGAGAGAGGGTCAGATAGGGGGGGTTAGGGTAGGTAGAGTAGAGAGGAGGGTCAGGTGAGATAGGAGGTGGCCTGGGCTGAGGAGGAGAGAGTAAGAGAAGGAGCAGAGAGGAGCCCAGGCCACTAGGGGGGGGGGTTAGGTGGGATAGAGGAGGTAGGCAGGGCTAGGAGAGGCAGGCAGGCAGGAGGAGGAGGAGGAGGTGGGTGGGGTGGGCAGGAGCAGGTAGAACAGGGGGTGGGGTAGGTGGTGGTGACAGAGGATGAGGGTGGGCTGATGTTTTTTCATGTTCTCCCCTCCCCCCAAATCTGTGTTATATATAAAATTACTATCTGTAATATCATTTTTTTATATATATATAGTATTTAATGACACTAGTTACTAATAGGGGAGGGGGTGAGGGGAGAACATGAAAAAACATCAGCCCACCCTCCTCTTCTACCCCTACCTGTCAACACCACCACCTACCCCACCCCCTGTTCTACCTGCTCCTGCCCACCCCACCCACCTCCTCCTGCCTGCCTCTCCTAGCCCTGCCTACCTCCTCTACCCCACCTAACCCCCCCCCCATGGCCTGGGCTCCTCTCTGCTCCTTCTCTTACTCTCTCCTCCTCAGCCCAGGCCACCTCCTACCTCACCTGACCCTCCTCTCTACTCTACCTGCCCTACCCCCTATCTGACCCCCCTGTGGCCTGGGCCCCTCTCTGCTCCTTCTCTTACTCTCTCCTCCTCAGCCCAGGCCACCTCCTGCCTCACCTGACCCTCCTCTCTACCTGCCCCTCTCCTATCTGATCCCCCCCTGTGGCCTGGGCTCCTCTCTGCTCCTTCTCTTACTCTCTCCTCCTCAGCCCAGGCCACCTCCTGCCTCACCTGACCCTGCCTGCCCCTCCCAGCTCTACCTACCCCCCTGTCTCCCCTAACCTACCCCACCCCCCTGCTATTCTACCCTACCTGGTCCTACCTACCCCACCCACCTCCTGCTGCCTGCACCTGTCTACCTCTCCCAGCCCTGCCTACCCCTATCTACCCCCTCTACCTAACCCCCTGCCTGCACCTCCCAGCCCTGCCTGTCCTCTCTTAGCTGACCTGCCCCCACCTGCTAGCTGGGCCTGTCTACCCCACCCTCCTCCTCCTACCTGCACTACCTGGCCCTGCCTGTCCTACCTACCCCACCCTCTCAACCTGACTGTCCCACCCTCCTACCTAGCCCTGTCTACCCCTCCTGTCTACCCAGCCCACATACTTACCTTGGATACTCACCTGGGTGATACTTACCAGGGACTGGCCAGGATTTGAACCCACAACCTTGCGGTCATGAGCCCAGCACCGTCTCCACTCCTCCGTCTGCTGCCCGGAGCGGAGAGGGATTCGGTCTGTCTCTTATCCCTCCGTTTCAGCCCTGAACTGGGAAGAAGACCAAGAGCCCACAGGAGCCCCACACCTACAAAGACACACTGTGGCTCAGGGGAAGAGCTCTGGACTTCTGCCTGGAGGTTGTGGGTTCAAATCCTGGAAGGACCTGGAGCTTTTGTTAATTTAATTCTTGTGAACAGTAACACACTGATAAATAAAGACACAAGGGCTGTGGGTTCTTACTTCTCACTGCTGGGGAGAATCGCACTGCAAATTCACCTCAGCCCTCAGCCAGGACTTGAACCCGCAACCTTGTGCTCAGGAGCTCAGCACCATCTCCACTCCTCCACTGGCTCCTGTCCTGAAGGAGAGCTCATTCGGTCTGTCTTTTATCCCTCAGTCTCGAACCCTGAGCTGGGAAGGCCAAGAGCACACAGGAGCCCCAGACTCACAGAGACGCTGTGGCTCAGTGGAAGAGCTCTGGGCTTCTAACACAGAGGCTGTGGGATCAAAACCTGTAGAAAACAAGATGCTTGGTTTTCATTTAATTTGTACAAATATTCACATAATTACACTTTTATTTTTATTTATTTTAGGAACAACTGAGCCCCAACACAGAGGAGCCTGTAGGACATCCAGCAAGATTAATCCTGAGACCCAAAACAAGCTCCTGCCCTCGTTTAACAGTCTGATTTTTATATGGGATCATCCCCAACGAGGCCCAGGAGAACAACCTGCAGCCTATAATCACCTGCCTAATTGGTGGAAGACGATTGGTGGGGAGACAGTTAAAAGGCAGGAGGGGAGGCCTTCAGTCTGGTGCTGTTGGGGACAGAGAGCAGTTGTGCTGAGCAGAGCAGGAGGGAAGAGCTGCAGAGCTGAGCTGTGTCGGGGGAGGAGGTCTGACTGCTGAGCCTGGGAGCTGGGAGTCTGACTTGTCTTCACAGAGGCCTGGGGAAGCCGACTGCACGTCTAGCTACAGTTGGGAGAAGAACTAGAGGTTTGTCTTGTGGTTTCTGGAACGCTTCATCTCAAACTGTGAATAAAGAGCCCTGTTTCCTTACCTTGTGGCTGTGAGTGTCTGTCCTGAGAGCTGTCCAGCTGTGCCTCAGCTGCAGTAGGAGGAGGATGGGGACTGTGAACTGCACAGTGGGTCAGGACAGGTCCCTCGTCCCCTCAGAGCTGAAAAAGATGAAAAACTACTGGGTTTAGCTTCTGTATGAGAGACTCCCCTGGCCAGGAGGTGAGAGCAGTCATGAGGATCAGCTGTTACTTGTTCCCTCATTCTCCCAGAGTGAATCCCATCAGAGGGTCACCAGCCCCCCTCCCCTGCAGCGACCTGAACACCAGGACCACTGAGCAGTAGGTCTACAAACTGTCCCAGATCAGTTTCTGTGTTGGAGGCGAGAGCTCTTTTCTATCTCTGCTCCTCCAACAGCACTACTGCCCTCTGTCACTGCCTGCTTTTCAAATGTCTTCTGACCAATCATCTTTGTCCCAGGGGTCAGGTGACTGAATGGAGCAGGTCCTTGTGGGTGATGCAGTTCTCCCAGCCCTCTGCATGAGCTCTACTCCACCCCCCTCATTATACACACTGGCTACAGCCTAGAATTAACAGCTGCATCAGTAACCCAGGGGAGGCAGCCTGTTGGCCACCATTCCCTCATGGCCTGCTGGGAAATGTAGTGCAGCCTGGAGGGGATCACTCTGCTAAAGAATCAAGGTGGGGGAAAGGCAGATGCTTAGAGACACCCTGCCCTCTGCTGGCTAAAGGCTGTAAGTGCCTCTCTCCTCCCTCCATCTCTGAGCCAGACACCTCTTGCTGCAGTGATTTCAAACAGAAGCTGTGACTTTAATAAGGGTCCCTTTTTCCTTTCTATCTGAGGCTGCAGCGTGGGGGTTTGGGTACAGTGACAGGAGAGAACACCGTCCCCCTGCCTCTGAGAATCATGAGATGTGGTGTGGCCAGCCCCTGAGTTAATATTCACCACCTCCCCATAGTGACTTTATTCACAGCTCCACCAGCTCTGCTCCTGACACGGCTGTTTTCTAAAGAGGTCAGATCAGAGGCAGTGAGGGTGCTGTACTACAACCCCAAGTAAAGGTCTGTGTGTAAATATGACAGCAGAGGACAGGAGAGTAGTTAAAGACAGGTCTGCAAACTACAAGTCCAGGGCTCAGAGGGCAGGAGCAGGCTGGAGCATTACTACAGTATGTGAGAGCAGAGGACACATTTGAGTAATACTGCAATACACATGAGAGGGCAACACCAGTCAGACTAGCACAGCACTACAGGTAAGAAAACGGAAGTCGGCACACAAATAAAAGCATCACAACACTACAAGCACAGGCAGGTGACAGGGTTGAGTAATACACTAACCCACAGCTATGGACGCAGCCCACCAATGTAAGCACTACACCACTATAGTGTGAGATACACAGATGAGAGTTCAGTATGAGAGATGGAGGTACTATAGTACAACATGAAGCTGAGACATTAAACAATTCTGATCACAACAGTACATACAAGAGCTCAGAGCACAGACTTGAATATTACAGCACAATAGTACAGTGGAAAGCTTAGCACACAGGGCTGAGTATTAGAGCAGTACAAGAGCAGAGTTCAGTACTTGTTTCAGCATTAAAGCTCAGTACAGGTGGGAGTTCAGGCTGTAGCTCAAAGTACTATAAAAACACAGAAGCAGAGTTCAGTAAGCAATCCGACAACTCCAACAATACAGGTGAGGGTCATTATGTCCGAGTACCACTGGTGTACAGGAGCAGAGTTCAGTAGAAGTTTTAAAATATAAACTCGGTACAAGTGAGTTCAATACACAGCTCACAGTAAGACAACAGTACATATGAGTTCAGGACAGATTTAAGTACTACAGTACCATGTACAGGTAAGAGCTTAGCACACAGTCCCGAGTATTGCAATAGTACATGTAAGAGGTCAGACCACAGGCTTGAAGATTGCAGCAGAATACAGGGGAAAGATTAACACACAGGGCTGAGTATTACAACAGTACAGGAGCAGAGTTCAGTATATACATTGTAAAAATAAAGCTTAGCACAGGCGAGAGGTCAAGACACAGAACAGAGTGTTACAGCTGTACAGAGTTCAATATACAATGTGACAACTTCAACAATACAGGTTAGGGTCACTACACACACTTGAGTACTACAGCTGTACAGCAGCAGAGTTTAGTACACAGTACAAGTGAGTTCAGTACACAGCCCTCAATGTTACAACAGTACAGGAACACAGATCAGTATACAGGTCTGAGAATTACAACAGTACAGGAACAGTTCAGTACATAAGTTTAAACAACTGAAGCTCAGTAAAGCACATAAGACAGTAACAGCAGTACAAGCCAAAGTTCAGCACACAGGTTGAGTCATTACACACATTTCAGTATTACAACAGTACATGTGAGTTCAGGAAACAGAGCCAAGTACTACAGTACAATGTACAGCTATGAGCTTAGCACACAGTTCTGATTATTACAATATAAAAGTATATTGTATATATAATACACAAGTATAGTACACAAGAGCTCAGAACACAGACTTGAATATTACAGCAAAATACAGGGGAAAGCTTAGTACACAGGTCTGAGTTACAACAGGACAGGAGCAGAGTTCAGTACATAGATCAGTGTTATAACAGTACAGAGGCAGAGTTCAGCATACAGGTCTGAGAACACCAACAGTACATGTGAGGGTCATTACACAGGTCTGAGTTACAACAGTAGAGGTCAGAGTTCAGTACACCTTTCAGAATCAGAGCTCAGTACAGCTGATTAGTTCAGCACACGTGACAGTCAGTATTACAGGAGAACTTCAACACTATTTTTACATTTCCAGGTTATACTGAATCGTTGATGATGAGTGTGTTTCAAACGACAATGAACTACCACCTGTACAACCTCCACTTCACAACACAACAGAGATGAAGTTTCAATGTACTGTCTGAGCAACACCATATCACCAGCACGGTCTGCAGTTCAGAACGAGGCAACAAAACATCAGAGACGTGAAAGCAGCCCTCTTACACTGTAAACATGCTCTTGCCCAAGAGATGTTGCTACTATACTCATGTTAAATATTTTCATGAAACCGATACAGCAACATTTGTTAGGATTCCTTAAATATTGTGGAAAAGAGCAGTAAATTTGATGGAAGATCACACATAAAAGAGACATTCCTGCAGGTCTTATATTTCTGGAGGACATGCTGTGTCACAGGCTGTGTTTGTGATCTGAACGAGTGCAGGTGAACTGAATTCAACAGCTCGATTTCAAGACTGTTCTACCCACAAACACTACTTACTTGTCAGCTCAGCACACAGATGTTGAACAGTTCTGGGTGAAATGTGCTGCACAACCTGTGCTTGCTGGATGGGACTTGTGGAGGAGACCCACATCAGTGCCTGTGTTTATGACCCGTCTCCTTCCTGGCTGATCCCTTGGAGAAGGAGACAGTGCTCTCTCACAACAGAGGAGCGGACCAGCAGAAAGTCAAACTGTTCTGAACAGTCAAACACGCGACAGTGAGGCTTCGATTGAAATACAGACGCCAGTTCAAAAAGACCAGAAAGGATTAAGGTTGGTAGGAGAGCCCATTTCATGTGTGTGTACAGCAGCTAGGGAGCAGGAAGGATGTGGCCAACATACAGCACACTTCACAAAGGTGCATTTAATATGAAATTTGTACAGTTTTCCCGATACTGTCAGTTTTTGTTAGCGAGATTTAATAACTGGTCTAAGCAAGTTGAGAGAGTTCAGCACAGTTTTACACACAGGTTTATCACAGGATTTAGAAGTGGGCTGGATTACAGGTGAGAGCTCAGCACACTGGTGTGACACTGGGTATTAACATTCAGCACAGGAGAGTTTAGTACACAGATTTGAGTGTTAAATCACAGGACAGGGAACGGCACATAGTACTGGTTTGTCATTGAGTAGTAATGTTCAGCACAGCACACCTATCAGTCGTTAATTAAAGTGGACAATTCAGCACACAGAACTGTCATTATTACAGAGCAGTACAGTTGAGAATTCGGCACAGAGATGTGTCATGGAGTATTATAGTACAGTGTACAGAGTCCAGCACACAGGTATGATTATTACAACTGTCCATATTAGAGTTTGTCACACAGGTGTGTCAAAAAGTATTAAAGCTCAAAACAGCCGAGAGCTCAGTACACAAGTTTGAGTACTACAACACCACAGGCAACAGTTCAGCACTCAGGTTCAAATACTAAAACAATACAGTTCAGCACACAGGTGTGTCAGAGTATTAAAGCTCAGTGTAGGAGAGAGTTCAGTACACAGGTGTGAGAATTCAAGTTCACTACAGTTCAGTCCAGCTGTGAGTATTACAGTACACTACAAGGGTTCAGAATACTGGCTTGTCATTGAGTATTAAAACTCAGTACAGTTGAGAGTACAGCACACAGGTGTGTCTTGGAGTATTATAGTACAGCGTACAGAGTTCAGTACACAGGTCTGAGTGTTACAACTGTCCATATTAGAGTTCTTCACACAGGTGTGTCAGTGTCATCATTGCAGCTCAATACAGGTGATAATTCAGCACACTGATCTGTCCCTGATTATTAAAGCGCAGTACAGTTGAAGAATCAGTACACAGGTGTGTCTGAGTATTAAACTACAGTACAGGTGAGAGCTGAGCACACAGGGTTGAGTTCTGAAGCAGAATAAAGGTTTTAGTTCAGCACACAGGTGTGTTGAGTATTAAAGCTCAGTACAGGCATGAGTTCAGCTCACTGGTCTGAGTATTACAACCGTACACAGGTTCAAGTACTAAAGCACAGTACAGGTGAGCATTTAGCACACAGTGTCACCGAGTGCCAGTGTTAAGGTACAGCCTTCATGAGACGTCAGCACACTATTGTCAACACTACACTGTCCACAATACACCTCTATAATAAAACATCAGAACAGTAACTGAAGCACCTGTCTCTGGGGTACAAGAGCTGTGTCCCCCTCTGGAATCGAACCCTGAACTCTGCAACCCACCGGTCCTAATCCCAGCTCAGCACTGCGAAGCTGCTGTTTCACAGACCACATGCAGCTGGACAGAGAAAGAGACGAGCAGAGAGACGCCACAGAGGAAGAAATACAGAGAGCAGAGAGCTCCTCACCTCCCTCCCAACTCCCTGTCCACACCTGTCTTCCCACCGTCAACATCTGGACATCCTGGAAAATTAGGGAAAAGAATACAGGAGAGATAATTCAACCCACATCCCAACTAATCCATACCTGTCTTCCCACTGTCAGCTTCTGGACATCCTGGAAAACTGGGGAAAAGAATACAGGAGAGATCTCACAACCCACATCCCAACTAATCCACACCCGTCTTCCCACTGTCAGCTTCTGGACATCCTGGAAAACTGGGGAAAAGAATACAGGAGAGATCTCACAACCCACATCCCAACTAATCCATACCCGTCTTCCCACTGTCAGCCTCCGGTCATCCTGGAAAACTGGGGAAAAGAATACAGGAGAGATCATACAACCCACAGCCCAACTAATCCATACCTGTCTTCCCACTGTCAGCCTCTGGATAGTCATGAACATCTGGGAAAAGATGGCAGGGGAACCCAGCCTGTACCCCTACCTGTCAGTGTGACCCCTGTGGCTGGTGCTGCATGAGCTCAGAGAGCAGGAGGCTCTGCTGTCGGCTGTACAGCTCACGAGTCTGAGGGCAGCAGTCCGGCTCGGTCCTGCTCCTCCGAGTCCGAGCACAGCACTCCCTCTGCTCCCCAGACTGATGCGGCGTCGTGCCCTCGAGAGAGACCCCCAGCCGAGAGGAACGAGCACATCGCCCCCCGGCACAGAGGAGCTGTGTGGATTCGATCACAGCGGTTAACCACACCGCGCTGTGAAACAGAGTTTGCAAGTCGGGCTCTGTTATCACTACAATCACTCCAATCAGCCCAGTAATGGCCGACACGGACCTCGGTCCTCAGCCTGCGGGCTCTTGGGGTCCCGGGCTGTCTCCCACAAGCCTGACGAGGGCTCTGTGCGTCGATGAGGAGTAAAGGTACTGATCTCCGCCTGCGTCAGGACTGGTGTTGCTGCTGGAGTGTCCCCAGTGGAGAAACTCGTCGCAGACGCCTCGTTTCCAGAGACTCGTGCTTCAGCTGTGATCAGACTGAAGTCTCTGGGAAGAGCAGTCTGGCGAACCCCGGTGCAGACCGGTCCGTCAGGAACACGGACTGAGATCCGTGTCAGGTCCTGGAGAAGACGCTATGGGATGCAGTGAGAGCTGGAGAAGACAGGAGGCGTGGTGCAAGGGAACACACAGGGGTTTAATAGTGCACACAATAATAGTGACAGTCCGCGAGACAGTGAACCGGGAAGACAGAACGGCATCCAAATCCGAGCAGGTCAAAACACAGTCCGAGAGTCCTCCTCCTTCTCCTCCTCCTCCTCCCACTTCTGTGCAGTTCCTCCTCTTCCTCCTCCTCTCACTTCCTGTGCAGTTCCTCCTCGGGCCTGAAAGCAGAACCTGAGGCGGACGGCACCAGCCCAACACGGATCACTTCTCCTGTGAGAGAGGCACACAGGAGAGTCACTGCTGTCCTCTCTCCAGGAGCAGGACTGGACACGCTGACCGACTGACCCCTCCAGGAGCAGGACTGGACACGCTGACCGACTGACCCCTCCAGGACCAGGACTGGACACTGACTGACCCCTCCAGGAGCAGGACTGGACAGCCCTGCTGCAGACACACACTGACCCCTCCAGGACCAGGACTGGACACTGACTGACCCCTCCAGGAGCAGGACTGGACAGCCCTGCTGCAGACACAGGCAGGAGGCAGGAAGTGGAGCTGGACTGCGGCCCCTCAGGCAGGAAGCGGAGCTGGACTGCGGCCCCTCAGGCAGGAGGCAGGAAGTGGAGCTGGACTGCGGCCCCTCAGGCAGGAGGCAGGAAGTGGAGCTGGTCTGCGGCCCCTCAGGCAGGAGGCAGGAAGTGGAGCTGGACTGCGGCCCCTCAGGCAGGAGGCAGGAAGCGGAGCTGGACTGCGGCCCCTCAGGCAGGAAGTGGAGCTGGTCTGCAGCCCCTCAGGCAGGAAGTGAGAGCGGGCTGGGGCAGGCTGGGAAGCCCGGGACTTTCCACCGGCCCGCAGGGTGATGGGATTGGGAACACAGCCAGGAGGGGGGGTCTGGGGGGAACCTCCACTCTGCCAGAGACTCCCGACACCCCCAGCGGCCGGAGAGCTCGGGGGACTCCTCTCGGGACAGGGGGGGCGTGCGTGGGGGGGGGGACGGCGGACGAGATCACAGACAGGGGGGCGAGACGAGATCGACTGCAGCTTTATTTGAGGGGGAACAGGGAGCAACTGGGGTGGGGACAGGGAGCGGGCCGGGGTGGGGACAGTAAGTAGGGAGCGGGCCGGGGGGGGACAGGCAGCAGGCCGGGGTGGGGGACAGGCCAGAGACACCCGACAGAAGCGTCTCTCGGGCCGGGTCACGGTCACGACCCCCAGCCTGGCGCTCCGGGTGATGTCATCACCACGCGCCCAGGGCCGCGGGCCTCAGCCGCCCCTTCAGGACCGCCGCTATCCGGGCCGCGACCCGGCCGCCTGCGGAGACAGAGGCGGGTCAGGACCGGTCAGGACCGGCCGGGCCGCGGTCCGCAGTGAAGACCCACCTGTCTGCTTGCTGCTCCGGCCCCAGCGGGACGCGGCCCCGGCCAGCGACAGGACCAGGCCCAGCGACAGAGCCCACAGCGCCGTGGCGACCAGCCTCCAGTCCGGTGGGGCCGTCGGGGGCTCTGGGGGGACAGGGGGGTCAGCTCAGCCCACTGGACACACACACCCCCCCTGGACACACACACCCCCCCTGGACAGGACACCAGCCCCTCACAGGACACACACACACACACACCCTGGACAGGACACCAGCCCCTCACAGGACACACACACACCCCCTGGACAGGACACCAGCCCCTCACAGGATACACACACACACCCTGGACAGGACACACACACACTCACCCCAGGGGGGGTCAGCTCAGTGGACACACACACACACACACTCACCCCAGGGCACCACCAGTGGCTGGGCCAGGCTGCGGTGCTCCACGATGCAGGACAGCTGCTCCGCGGGCCTCGGGCCGGGCTCCAGGAAGGCGTGGGTCTGGTAGAGCCAGTCTCCGTCCGGCAGCAGCGCGCTGGACCCCCCCGGCGCCGCCCCGCCGCCCCGCAGCCAGGTGACGGAGATGCGGGGGGGGTAGAAGCCCGTGGCGTGGCACACCAGCACCAGCGAGCCGTCCGCCCCGCCGCCCAGCGCCGTGATGCTCACCGCCGGCGCCACTGGGGGGGCAGAGCGTCACACTGTAGCCTGTTCCCCACCCCCACCCCCCTCTGTGTACAGCAGAGCCTCCTGTCCTGACTGGAGGAGCTCACCCAGCTGTGTCTGGAGAGAAGCCAGGGTATCGGCTTCAACCACAGGGCTGGGCAGCCTGTTCCCCACCCCCACCCCCCTCTGTGTACAGCAGAGCCTCCTGTCCTGACTGGAGGAGCTCACCCAGCTGTGTCTGGAGAGAAGCCAGGGTATCGGCTTCAACCACAGGGCTGGGCAGCCTGTTCCCCACCCCCACCCCCCTCTGTGTACAGAAGAGCCTCCTGTCCTGACTGGAGGAGCTCACCCAGCTGTGTCTGGAGAGAAGCCGGGGTATCGGCTTCAACCACAGGGCTGGGCAGCCTGTTCCCCACCCCCACCCCTCTCTGTGTACAGAAGAGCCTCCTGTCCTGACTGGAGGAGCTCACCCAGCTGTGTCTGGAGAGAAGCCAGGGTATCGGCTTCAACCACAGGGCTGGGCAGCTTGTTCCCCACCCCCGCCCCCCTCTGTGTACAGAAGAGCCTCCTGTCCTGACTGGAGGAGCTCACCCAGCCTGTTCCCCACCCCCGCTCCTCTCTGTGTACAGTGTGGGCTCATGCTCACCCGTCTTGTTCAGTATGGAGCTGTTGAACAGCCTGGCGTTGGGCACACAGTAGTGGTCCCGGTTGGCCAGCATGGTCGCCATGACGCCGGGATCCCTGTTGAACCTCTGGGCGTTCGCGATGCCGAAGCGGGTGTACCCCTCGAACCGCTGCACCCTGCTGTCGTAGCGGAGGTACTCCAGCCTGTTGAAGACCTGGCTGTTGATGTAGACCAGCCCGGTGAGGTTACTGGGGTCGAACTCGCAGATCTCCAGCGACTCGTAGGCGTATCCCTCTGGAGGAGAGACGAGCTCTTTAACATCAGGTCTCTGAGCACGAGGAGTGTGTCTTCTCACAGACCCCAGCCTGACAGGGAGAGAGAAGCTGGGGGTCAGAGCGCAGGGTCAGCCGTTGTGCAGCGCCCCTGGAGCAGCTGGGGTCAGGGGCCTCGCTCAGGGGCCCAACGCAGTAGGACAGACACGTATCCTGAGCCCCAGAGCCACAGCCTCAGAGACGAGCTTTCGCACAGAAACCCTCACGAAGGCAGTCCGAACCCAAACACCGCCCAGAGCAGGGAACGCGACTGAAACACTCCGACAGTTACTCGTCTGCTACTGGAACACAGCCCCTACAGTGCGTGTGCACTGGTCCCCAGCGATTCTCCCCTGATCACTCCCAGCACTGGGGTCAGCGGTGTGGTCTCCACTGCAGGACACTGCGGTCATGTGATGTGTTTATACCGCACAGAGAAGAGCTCCTGCCCCATCTGTGACCGTCTCTCTCTCTGCCCCGGTCCCTCTGTCCGTCTCTCTGCCCCCCCTCGCTGTAGAAGAGACCCCCGGGCTGACTTACCCACTCCAGGGCGGCCCCAGGGTCCCCCGACCAGCAGCTGGACCCAGAGAGAGACGAGGACAGGAGACATGCTGAGACCCGCAGGGTGAGCAGACTGCGGAGAGAGACGCAGGGGTAGTGGGTGGAGAGAGGAAGAGAAAGTGTATTTGGAGAAAGAGGCTGTCGCTACCAGTCTGAAAGTAATTTGTGTGTGTGTGGACAGAGACAGTGACTATGTGTGTGTGTGTGTGTATTTGGAGAAAGAGGCTGTCGCTACCAGTCTGAAAGTAATTTATGTGTGTGTGTGGGGAGAGAGAGAGATGGCGATTGTGTGTGTGTAGAGAGAGAGAGATGGTGACTGTGTGTGTGTATTTGGAGAAAGAGGCTGTCGCTATGAGAGTGAAAGTAATTTGTGTGTGTGGAAAAACTGTGTGTGTGTGTATTTGGAGAAAGAGGCTGTCGCTATGAGAGTGAAAGTAATTTTTGTGTGTGTGTTGCAGGGAGACAGTGACTGTGTGCGTGTGTGGGGAGAGAGACGGTGACTCTGTGTGTGTGTGTGTGTGTGTGTGTGTTGCAGGGAGACAGAGCTGAGCCCTGCTCTCACAGTACAGACCAGGAAGAGATGCTGCTGTTCTTTCACTCCGCTGTGCGGGTTCGAGACTCTCTCTCTCCTGCTCTGTGAGCTCCCAGCATGCCTCACAGGGATCACGGGTTCGAGACTCTCTCTCTCCTGCTCTGTGAGCTCCCAGCATGCCTCACAGGGATCACGGGTTCGAGACGCTCTCTCTCCTGCTCTGTGAGCTCCCAGCATGCCTCACAGGCGTGGCGGGTTCGAGACTCTCTCCTGCTCTGTGAGCTCCCAGCATGCCTCACAGGGGTCGCGGGTTCGAGACGCTCTCTCTCCTGCTCTGTGAGCTCCCAGCATGCCTCACAGGGGTGGCGGGTTCGACACTCTGCTGCTCTTCACTCTCTCTGTGCTGTGAGGGGGCAGTGAGAGCCCACAGGGGTCACAGGTTCGAGACTCTGTGCTGTTCACTCTCTCTGTGCTGTGAGGGGGCAGTGAGAGCCCACAGGGGTCACAGGTTCGAGACTCTGTGCTGTTCACTCTCTCTGTGCTGTGAGGGGGCAGTGAGAGCCCACAGGGGTCACAGGTTCGAGACTCTGTGCTGTTCACTCTCTCTGTGCTGTGAGGGGGCAGTGAGAGCCCACAGGGGTCACAGGTTCGAGACTCTGTGCTGTTCACTCTCTCTGTGCTGTGAGGGGGCAGTGAGAGCCCACAGGGGTCACAGGTTCGAGACTCTGTGCTGTTCACTCTCTCTGTGCTGTGAGGGGGCAGGGCAGTGTGAGAGCCCACAGGGGTCACAGGTTCGAGACTCTGCTGCTGCCCGGCGAGTCTCAGAGCGGACGGCGTGTGCTGCTCTCACCTTCCACTGCAGGGATGTGCCGGGCCGCGCAGAGGAGACCCCGACGCTTGGGGAGTCGGTCCCTTCACCGCCTCGAAAGGGTCCTGCCCCCCCGGGTCTCCGAACCGCGCCCCACACGACCGATCGGGTCCTTAACGGAGGGCTGGGCGGACGGACAGACAGCGGACAAGGGCCGCTGCCTCTAACCTGGGATCTTCCGGGACATCACTTCCTGACCACAGCCCGGCAGTGCCACAGGAAGTCCCGCCCACCTCCAGCTGTGCGGCTGCCCATTGGTCACTCACTCTGCTGGGGGGGTCCTGCCTTCCTCCCTCCTACAGCCAGGTGGGCGACTGACTTCTCTGTCTGGGGACTCTGCTCCTACAGCCGATACCCCCTACAGGGCCCCCAGGGACTGGGGTCGGGGGCCGCACTTTCGCTAAGGGACTTCCTGTCTCCTACAGCCTCACTTCCTGTCTCCTACAGCCTCACTTCCTCTCCTCTCTCCGCCCTCCGCCTGCTCTTCTCCCTGCGGACGACAAGCCTGTAGTAAACGCCCAGCCCACCCGAGCCGAGCCCCTGCCCGGAGTGTGAGAGAGAGACAGTGACCCCAGGTGACCCCGAGTGACCCCCCACACCACCACACAGAGACCACCGGCTCTCAACACGCAGTTTAATGTGTTCAGGCGGCGCAGTGACACACAGGAGACGGGAAGGGCTGTGCTCTGGTGCTGCAGACACACACACCTAGACACCCCCACAACATGCTGCACAAACTCCAGCTTGACAAGGTGCGAGTGTGTGTATATCTGTGTGCGTGAGTGTGCGTCTGTGATCTGTGTCTGTGTTTATCAGTGTGTGGCGTGCGTCAGTGCGTGTCTGGTGTATATCAGCGTGTGTACGTGTGTACCAGTGTCTATCTGTGCGTGTCTGTGTGTAGGCGTGTGGGGTGTGCATCAGTGTGTATCTGTGCGTGTCTGAGTGTAGGCGTCTGGGGTGTGTATCAGTGTGTGTAGGAAGGAGAGTGTGTGTCTGTGCGTCTGTGATCTGTGTGTGGTGTGTATCAGTGTCTACGTGTAGGCGTGTGTAGGTTGTGTATCAGTGTCTACGTGTAGGCGTGTGTAGGTTGTGTATCAGTGTCTACGTGTAGGCGTGTGTAGGTTGTGTATCAGTGTGTGCTCAGCTGCTCACGCAGAAGAGGAGGCAGCCGGTCACGACTCCCAGCATCCCCAGCGCCATCGCCACCCCGCAGACCACCGTCAGGACAGCGCCGGGCCGGGCCTCAGGGGGCACCTCTGTAGAGACAGGAGACACACGGGGCGCAGGGTCACCCTCACCAGAGAGACAGAGGGGACAGGAGACACACGGGGCGCAGGGTAACCCTCACCACAGAGACACAGAGGGGACAGGAGACACACGGGGCGCAGGGTCACCCTCACCACAGAGACACAGAGGGGACAGGAGACACACGGGGCGCAGGGTCACCCTCACCACAGAGACACAGAGGGGACAGGAGACACACGGGGCGCAGGGTCACCCTCACCAGAGAGACACAGAGGGGACAGGAGACACACGGGGCGCAGGGTCACCCTCACCACAGAGACAGAGGGGACAGGAGACACACGGGGCGCAGGGTCACCCTCACCACAGAGACAGAGGGGACAGGAGACACACGGGGCGCAGGGTCACCCTCACCACAGAGACACAGAGGGGACAGGAGACACACGGGGCGCAGGGTCACCCTCACCACAGAGACACAGAGGGGACAGGAGACACACGGGGCGCAGGGTCACCCTCACCAGAGAGACAGAGGGGACAGGAGACACACGGGGCGCAGGGTCACCCTCACCACAGAGACAGAGGGGACAGGAGACACACGGGGCGCAGGGTCACCCTCACCACAGAGACAGAGGGGACAGGAGACACACGGGGCGCAGGGTCACCCTCACCAGAGAGACACAGAGGGGACAGGAGACACACGGGGCGCAGGGTCACCCTCACCAGAGAGACAGAGGGGACAGGAGACACACGGGGCGCAGGGTCACCCTCACCACAGAGACAGAGGGGACAGGAGACACACGGGGCGCAGGGTCACCCTCACCAGAGAGACACAGAGGGGACAGGAGACACACGGGGCGCAGGGTCACCCTCACCAGAGAGACAGAGGGAACAGGAGACACACGGGGCGCAGGGTCACCCTCACCAGAGAGACAGAGGGGACAGGAGACACACGGGGCGCAGAGTCACCCTCACCAGAGAGACAGGAGACACACGGGGCGCAGAGTCACCCTCACCAGAGAGACAGAGGGAACAGGAGACACACGGGGCGCAGGGTCACCCTCACCAGAGAGACAGAGGGGACAGGAGACACACGGGGCGCAGGGTCACCCTCACCAGAGAGACACAGAGGGGACAGGAGACACACGGGGCGCAGGGTCACCCTCACCACAGAGACAGAGGGGACAGGAGACACACGGGGCGCAGGGTCACCCTCACCAGAGAGACAGAGGGGACAGGAGACACACGGGGCGCAGGGTCACCCTCACCAGAGAGACACAGAGGGGACAGGAGACACACGGGGCGCAGGGTCACCCTCACCACAGAGACAGAGGGGACAGGAGACACACGGGGCGCAGGGTCACCCTCACCACAGAGACAGAGGGGACAGGAGACACACGGGGCGCAGGGTCACCCTCACCACAGAGACAGAGGGGACAGGAGACACACGGGGCGCAGGGTCACCCTCACCAGAGAGACAGAGGGGACAGGAGACACACGGGGCGCAGGGTCACCCTCACCAGAGAGACAGAAGGGACAGGAGACACACGGGGCGCAGGGTCACCCTCACCAGAGAGACAGAGGGGACAGGAGACACACGGGGCGCAGGGTCACCCTCACCAGAGAGACAGAGGGGACAGGAGACACACGGGGCGCAGGGTCACCCTCACCAGAGAGACAGAGGGGACAGGAGACACACGGGGCGCAGGGTCACCCTCACCAGAGAGACACAGAGGGGACAGGAGACACACGGGGCGCAGGGTCACCCTCACCAGAGAGACAGAGAGGGGACAGGAGACACACGGGGCGCAGGGTCACCCTCACCACAGAGACAGAGGGGACAGGAGACACACGGGGCGCAGGGTCACCCTCACCACAGAGACAGAGGGGACAGGAGACACACGGGGCGCAGGGTCACCCTCACCACAGAGACAGAGGGGACAGGAGACACACGGGGCGCAGGGTCACCCTCACCAGAGAGACAGAGGGGACAGGAGACACACGGGGCGCAGGGTCACCCTCACCAGAGAGACAGAAGGGACAGGAGACACACGGGGCGCACGGTCACCCTCACCAGAGAGACAGAGGGGACAGGAGACACACGGGGCGCAGGGTCACCCTCACCACAGAGACAGAGGGGACAGGAGACACACGGGGCGCAGGGTCACCCTCACCAGAGAGACAGAAGGGACAGGAGACACACGGGGCGCAGGGTCACCCTCACCACAGAGACAGAGGGGACAGGAGACACACGGGGCGCAGGGTCACCCTCACCAGAGAGACAGAGGGGACAGGAGACACACGGGGCGCAGGGTCACCCTCACCAGAGAGACAGAGGGGACAGGAGACACACGGGGCGCAGGGTCACCCTCACCAGAGAGACAGAGGGGACAGGAGACACACGGGGCGCAGGGTCACCCTCACCACAGAGACAGAGGGGACAGGAGACACACGGGGCGCAGAGTCACCCTCACCAGAGAGACAGAGGGGACAGGAGACACACGGGGCGCAGAGTCACCCTCACCAGAGAGACAGAGGGGACAGGAGACACACGGGGCGCAGGGTCACCCTCACCAGAGAGACAGAGGGGACAGGAGACACACGGGGCGCAGGGTCACCCTCACCACAGAGACAGAGGGGACAGGAGACACACGGGGCGCAGGGTCACCCTCACCACAGAGACAGAGGGGACAGGAGACACACGGGGCGCAGAGTCACCCTCACCAGAGAGACAGAGGGGACAGGAGACACACGGGGCGCAGGGTCACCCTCACCAGAGAGACAGAGGGGACAGGAGACACACGGGGCGCAGGGTCACCCTCACCACAGAGACAGAGGGGACAGGAGACACACGGGGCGCAGGGTCACCCTCACCAGAGAGACAGAGGGGGTATCTATCTATCTGTGCTCCTGGGGCAGGAAGGCAGTACTCAGGCCAGGGCACCCCCAGGGGCAGGAGGGCAGGAGGGCAGTACTCAGGCCAGGCCACCCCCAGGGGCAGGAGGGCAGGAGGGGAGGAGGGCAGGAGGGCAGTACTCAGGCCAGGCCACCCCCAGGGGCAGGAGGGCAGGAGGGCAGGAGGGCAGTAGGGCAGGGGAGCAGGGGAGCAGGGGAGCAGGACTCACCCCAGGCCACCCCCAGGAGCAGGAGGGCAGGAGGGCAGGACTCACCCCAGGCCACCCCCAGGAGCAGGAGGGCAGGAGGGCAGGACTCACCCCAGGCCGCCCCCAGGGGCAGGAGGGCAGTACTCACCCCAGGCCGCCCCCAGGGGCAGGAGGGCAGGAGGGCAGGACTCACCCCAGGCCACCCCCAGGGGCAGGAGGGCAGGAGGGCAGTACTCACCCCAGGCCACCCCCAGGGGCAGGAGGGCAGGAGGGCAGTACTCACCCCAGGCCACCCCCAGGGGCAGGAGGGCAGGAGGGCAGTACTCAGGCCAGGCCGCCCCCAGGGGCAGGAGGGCAGGAGGGCAGGACTCACCCCAGGCCACCCCCAGGGGCAGGAGGGCAGGAGGGCAGTACTCAGGCCAGGCCGCCCCCAGGGGCAGGAGGGCAGGAGGGCAGGACTCACCCCAGGCCACCCCCAGGGGCAGGAGGGCAGGAGGGCAGGAGGGCAGTAGGGCAGGACTCACCCCAGGCCACCACCAGGGGCCGGCGCAGGGCGCGGTGCTGCAGGTGGCAGGTGTACACGTCGCCCGGCCGGGGGCTGAAGGGCAGCAGCGAGTAGCAGCTGTAGGTGGCGTCGCTGCGGACCAGCGACAGCGTCTGGGGGGTCGTCCCGGCGACCGGCTCGCCGTTCCGGGCCCAGGCCAGGCCCAGCGGGAAGGGGTAGTAGCGCTGGGCGGAGCAGATCAGCGTGTTGGGCTCCCCCGGCCGCACCACGCTCTTGGGGTACACCATGGCCACGGGGGGCTCTGCGGGGAGGAGAGGAAGGAATCGGGGGTCAGTCGCCATCGTGACCCCCGGCGGACCCACGCAGGGGAGAGAGCTGCTGCTCTCTGGGAACAGCTCGGAGCTTCCCAGCAGGACAGATGGGGGCCCCCCACCCCCTGCAGGCGGTGAACCCCAGTATTCCCCTGCCATTCCTGGACCAGACAGCCCCCCACCAGAGTGAGGACTGAGCACCAGATGTCCCTCTATAACAGTGACCCCAACAGCAGGGCTGGGCAGCCTGTTCCCCACCCCCACCCCCCTCTGTGTACAGCAGAGCCTCCTGTCCTGACTGGAGGAGCTCACCCAGCTGTGTCTGGAGAGAAGCCAGGGTATCGGCTTCAACCACAGGGCTGGGCAGCCTGTTCCCCACCCCCACCCCCCTCTGTGTACAGAAGAGCCTCCTGTCCTGACTGGAGGAGCTCATCCAGCTGTGTCTGGAGAGAAGCCAGGGTATCGGCTTCAACCACAGGGCTGGGCAGCCTGTTCCCCACCCCCACCCCCCTCTGTGTACAGTAGAGCCTCCTGTCCCAGGGTGAAAGGTGAAAGGTCAGGGTCACCCCCACCCTGTGTGTGCAGCGGACCCGGCCCCGCGGCCCCTCACCGGCGGTCTCTGGCGGGAAGCCCTCAGCGCGGGCGGCGGTGGCCAGGTTGTTCCTGCAGAGCTGCCTGCTGGCCAGCGCCTGGGCCACAGAGTCCGGCCCCAGGGCGAAGGGGTCAGCGAAGGGGGGCAGCGTGAGGACGGCCTGCCGCAGCTCCAGGTCCACGAAGAACATCTGGTCCCCGTCCAGCTGGCCCAGCGCCTGCGACTCCGTGTCGTTGGACAGGCAGGCGGTCAGGTCCACCGCCCGGTGCAGCACTGGACAGGGACGGGACACACACCGGGCACTGACTGGACACAGGTCACACACCGGGCACACACCGGGCACTGACGGGACACAGGTCACACACCGGGCACTGACGGGACACAGGTCACACACCGGGCACTGACGGGACACACACGGGTCACTGACGGGACACACACGGGTCACTGACGGGACACAGGCGAGTCTGTCTCTCACTGTCCATCACTGGACTGGACAGAGACAGGTCACACACAGGGCACTGACGGGACACAGGTGAGTCTGTCTCTCTCCCTGTACACTGCTCTTCATCACTGAACTGGACACACCCAGGCCATTGACACAGGACAGATCTACAGGAGTCTCTCTCTCTCTCCCTCACTGTAAGCCCAGTGATCCGTCTCTCTCTCTCCCTCACTGTAAGCCCAGTGATCCGTCTCTCTCTCTCCCTCACTGTAAGCCCAGTGATCCGTCTCTCTCTCTCCCTCACTGTAAGCCCAGTGATCCGTCTCTCTCTCTCCCTCACTGTAAGCCCAGTGATCCGTCTCTCTCTCTCCCTCACTGTAAGCCCAGTGATCCGTCTCTCTCTCTCCCTCACTGTAAGCCCAGTGATCCGTCTCTCTCTCTCCCTCACTGTAAGCCCAGTGATCCGTCTCTCTCTCTCCCTCACTGTAAGCCCAGTGATCCGTCTCTCTCTCTCCCTCACTGTAAGCCCAGTGATCCGTCTCTCTCTCTCCCTCACTGTAAGCCCAGTGATCCGTCTCTCTCTCTCCCTCACTGTAAGCCCAGTGATCCGTCTCTCTCTCTCCCTCACTGTAAACCCAGTGATCCGTCTCTCTCTCTCTCTCACTGTAAACCCAGTGATCCGTCTCTCTCTCTCCCTCACTGTAAGCCCAGTGATCCGTCTCTCTCTCTCCCTCACTGTAAGCCCAGTGATCCGTCTCTCTCTCTCCCTCACTGTAAGCCCAGTGATCCGTCTCTCTCTCTCTCACTGTAAGCCCAGTGATCTGTCTGTCTCTCTCTCACTGTAAGCCCAGTGATCTGTCTCTCTCTCTCTCACTGTAAGCCCAGTGATCTGTCTGTCTCTCTCTCTCTCACTGTAAGCCCAGTGATCTGTCTGTCTCTCTCTCTCTCACTGTAAGCCCAGTGATCTGTCTGTCTCTCTCTCTCTCACTGTAAGCCCAGTGATCTGTCTGTCTCTCTCTCTCTCACTGTAAGCCCAGTGATCTGTCTGTCTCTCTCTCTCTCACTGTAAGCCCAGTGATCTGTCTCTCTCTCTCTCTCACTGTAAGCCCAGTGATCTGTCTCTCTCTCTCTCACTGTAAGCCCAGTGATCTGTCTCTCTCTCTCACACCAGACCATTACGATCAGATCCTTCACACAGCTGAGCCTCTCCTGTCAACAAAGAAGTTGCGATGAAGATCTCTGCCTCGTCTTCAATTCATGTCACACGTTATGACATTTCACAAAGTAAGGAAGTAAGTAAGGAAACTGCAGTTACCCACAATAACAAAAACACCGGAGGAGTGTGTGCATTTGAAGCCAGCCGCGCTCGTCTTACCCTGAGCCTGAACAGACAGGGACAGCGCTGCCAGGACCAGAGCTGGCCAGGCACAGGTCTTCATGGTCAGGACAGTGGTCTCCAGGGGACAGCGGGTCAAGACGGGTCTCCTCTGGAGCTGCAGGGCTTCGACACCGAGCTGCACTCAGACACAGTCAAGGGAAACTCCTGTCCATCCCTGGACTCACCAGCCAATCACAGCACTCCCCCTCCGAGTCACCGCCTCTCTGCCTCACCAGCCAATCACAGCACTCCCCCTCCGAGTCACCGCCTCTCTGCCTCACCAGCCAATCACAGCTCTCCCCCTCCGAGTCACCGCCTCTCTGCCTCACCAGCCAATCACGACGCCCCTCTGGTTCTTAAATCACAGCTCGTTTGTACAGATTTTATTTAATTCAGTTAAAAGCTAACACTTCACACAGAGAGGGGTGGGGGTGGGGAACAGGCTGCCCAGCCCTGTGCTTGAAGCCGATACCCTGGCTTCTCTCCAGACACAACTGGGTGAGCTCCTCCAGTCAGGACAGGAGGCTCTGCTGTACACAGAGGGGGGTGGGGGTGGGGAACAGGCTGCCCAGCCCTGTGCTTGAAGCCGATACCCCGGCTTCTCTCCAGACACAGCTGGATGAGCTCCTCCAGTCAGGACAGGAGGCTCTGCTGTACACAGAGGGGGGTGGGGGTGGGGAACAAGCTGGCTGAGCTGCTCCAGTCAGGACAGGAGGCTCTACTGTACACAGAGAGGGGTGGGGGTGTGGAACAAGCTGCCCAGCCCTGTGGTTGAAGCTGATACCCCGGCTTCTCTCCAGACACAGCTGGGTGAGCTCCTCCAGTCAGGACAGGAGGCTCTTCTGTACACAGAGAGGGGTGGGGGCGGGGAACAAGCTGCCCAGCCCTGCTGTTGAAGCCCAGTCTGAAGACTATGGACAGAGAGCTGCTGAACAGCACTGCAGTGTCAGACTCTGTGCCCTCTCCCTCACACCTGATGACTCGGCACCAGCACTGTGTGCTGATTCGCTGCTCGAAGTCTCCCTGCAGGGACTTTCCAGAGCCTGCTGCAGTGTGTGGACTGTGGCACACCAGTGTGAGAGAGGGATCGGACCGGTAGAAACACCAGCGACACCCACTCCATCGACACTCGCCAAAACCTTCCGCCTAGCAAAGGAGCTTCGAATACCTGAGTGTGTGATCTCCTGGGCCCGGAGTGTGAAGAGGGCAGGGTAAAAACAGTACCGTAAAGCCCAGTGAGAGCAGGGTAAAAACACAGTACAGCGCAGTACAGCCCAGTGAGAGCAGGGTAAAAACACAGTACAGTACAGCCCAGTGAGAGCAGGGTAAAAACACAGTACAGTGCAGTACAGCCCAGTGAGAGCAGGGTAAAAACAGTACAGTTCAGTACAGCCCAGTGAGCCAGGGACCAGCCCAAGCTTGAGCAGAGCTGTGCAGACATGGGAGAGTCTGACTAACCCTGACCCTGTTACCACAGTGTTGAGCTCTGGCCCTGGAGAGACACACCTGACATCACGAGGGACTCTGTCCTACTGATCGGACCCCCGCTGACACCCCGACACCCCCACAGCCCTCTCCCTCTCCTGCTCCACGGCTCCCCCTGGTGGGGAGAGGAGGGAGGGGCAGTGGAAACGAGGAAGGGCCGTGGATCCCGCCTGTGAGCCTCCATCTCAGAGGTGCTGCTGGTGCTCTGTTCATGAGCTTCATCTCTCCAGCTGTCAGAGCATCAGCTGTGGGCGCAGCACACCCCTCTCAACCACTCATCTGCTGCTCATTCATCATAATAATAATAATTCCTCACACTTCTGGAGCTCTTCTCCGGGCTCTCCCCTCGGAGCTCTGGACAGTAACGGGGATCCCCTCCTGCTCCACCAGTGTGTACCCCACCTGCATGAGGCTCCAGTCCGCTCACACACAGCAGCTCTCAGGGGGAGGAGAGCAGAGGGATGAGGCCAGTTCAGAGAGGGGGGTGATCAGGAGGCCATGATGGGTCAAGACCTGGGGATTGAATAATAAATTATAAAGCTTTATAAACAAACAGCACAGCAAGAGAGAGACACCTGACCCCCCTGGACACTGTCTCTGCTGTGTCTGACTGCGCCTCTGACATGGACACCTGGGTGACTCCAGTCCTGCTGCTGCAGGCCCAGACAGAGCCCCTGCCAGTGGACCCTGGGGTGACACTCGGTCCAGGACTGACCTGCAACATCCTGTCCATCCACACGACACTCCCCCTGCCTGCCAACACCCAGTCTGAACCCCACACCCAGCTCCTGTGTCCAGGGGACCCCTCTCCCTCTGCCTCAGTACCTGCAGCCCAGCCAGGAATCACCAGTGGGTCTGCTCGGTGTGTCCACACTGGTCCTGTCCCTCTTCTTACTGGTGCTGGTCAGACTCCAGTCCAGTCCCAGACCAGTCCTCCTCCTTACCGGTGCTGGTCAGAGTCCAGTCCCAGATCAGTCCCTCTTCTTACTGGTGCTGGTCAGAATCCAGTCCTCCTTCTTACCAGTGCTGGTCAGACTCCAGTCCCAGACCAGTCCCTCTTCTTACTGGTGCTGGTCAGAGTCCAGTTCCAGACCAGTCCCTCTTCTTACTGGTGCTGGTCAGAGTCCAGTTCCAGACCAGTCCCTCTCCTTACCGGCGCTGGTCAGACTCCAGTCCCAGACCAGTCCCTCTTCTTACCGGTGCTGGTCAGACTCCAGTCCCTCTTCTTACCGGTGCTGGTCAGACTCCAGTCCCAGACCAGTCCCTCTTCTTACCGGTGCTGGTCAGACTCCAGTCCCAAACCAGTCCCTCTTCTTACCGGTGCTGGTCAGACTCCAGTCCCAGACCAGTCCCTCTTCTTACTGGTGCTGGTCAGACTCCAGTCCCTCTTCTTACCGGTGCTGGTCAGAGTCCAGTCCCAGACCAGTCCCTCTTCTTACTGGTGCTGGTCAGACTCCAGTCCCTCTTCTTACCGGTGCTGGTCAGACTCCAGTCCCAGACTAGTCCCTCTTCTTACCGGTGCTGGTCAGACTCCAGTCCCAGACCAGTCCCTCTTCTTACTGGTGCTGGTCAGAGTCCAGTCCCAGACCAGTCCCTCTTCTTACTGGTGCTGGTCAGAGTCCAGTCCCAAACCAGTCCCTCTTCTTACAAAGACTGGTCAGACTCCAGTCCCAAACCAGTCCCTCTTCTTACAGGTGCTGGTCAGACTCCAGTCCCAGACCAGTCCCTCTTCTTACTGGTGCTGGTCAGAGTCCAGTCCCAAACCAGTCCCTCTTCTTACAGGTGCTGGTCAGACTCCAGTCCCAAACCAGTCCCTCTTCTTACTGGTGCTGGTCAGACTCCAGTCCCTCTTCTTACTGGTGCTGGTCAGACTCCAGTCCCAGACCAGTCCCTCTTCTTACCGGTGCTGGTCAGACTCCAGTCCCAGACCAGTCCCTCTTCTTACCGGTGCTGGTCAGAGTCCAGTCCCTCTCCTTACCGGCGCTGGTCAGAGTCCAGTCCCAGACCAGTCCCTCTTCTTACCGGTGCTGGTCAGAGTCCAGTCCCTCTCCTTACCGGCGCTGGTCAGACTCCAGTCCCAGACCAGTCCCTCTTCTTACCGGTGCTGGTCAGAGTCCAGTCCCTCTTCTTACCGGTGCTGGTCAGAGTCCAGTCCCAGACCAGTCCTTCTTCTTACCGGTGCTGGTCAGACTCCAGTCCCAGACCAGTCCCTCTTCTTACCAGTGCTGGTCAGAGTCCAGTCCCAGACCAGTCCCTCTTCTTACTGGTGCTGGTCAGACTCCAGTCCCTCTTCTTACCGCTGCTGGTCAGAGTCCAGTCCCTCTTCTTACCGCTGCTGGTCAGAGTCCAGTTCCAGACCAGTCCCTCTTCTTACTGGTGCTGGTCAGACTCCAGTCCCTCTTCTTACCAGTGCTGGTCAGAGTCCAGTCCCAGACCAGTCCCTCTTCTTACTGGTGCTGGTCAGACTCCAGTCCCTCTTCTTACCGCTGCTGGTCAGAGTCCAGTCCCTCTTCTTACCGCTGCTGGTCAGAGTCCAGTTCCAGACCAGTCCCTCTTCTTACTGGTGCTGGTCAGACTCCAGTCCCTCTTCTTACCGGTGCTGGTCAGAGTCCAGTCCCAAACCAGTCCCTCTTCTTACCGGTGCTGGTCAGACTCCAGCCCCAGACCAGTCCTCCTCCTTACCAGTGCTGGTCAGACTCCAGTCCCAGACCAGTCCCCCTCCTTACCGGTGCTGGTCAGAGTCCAGTCCCTCTTCTTACCGGTGCTGGTCAGAGTCCAGTCCCTCTTCTTACCGGTGCTGGTCAGAGTCCAGTCCCTCTTCTTACCGGTGCTGGTCAGACTCCAGTCCCAGACCAGTCCCTCTTCTTACCGGTGCTGGTCAGACTCCAGTCCCAGACCAGTCCCTCTTCTTACCGGTGCTGGTCAGACTCCAGTCCCAAACCAGTCCCTCTTCTTACCGGTGCTGGTCAGACTCCAGTCCCAGACCAGTCCCTCTTCTTACTGGTGCTGGTCAGACTCCAGTCCCTCTTCTTACCGGTGCTGGTCAGAGTCCAGTCCCAGACCAGTCCCTCTTCTTACTGGTGCTGGTCAGACTCCAGTCCCTCTTCTTACCGGTGCTGGTCAGACTCCAGTCCCAGACCAGTCCCTCTTCTTACTGGTGCTGGTCAGACTCCAGTCCCTCTTCTTACCGGTGCTGGTCAGAGTCCAGTCCCAGACCAGTCCCTCTTCTTACCGGTGCTGGTCAGACTCCAGTCCCAGACTAGTCCCTCTTCTTACCGGTGCTGGTCAGACTCCAGTCCCTCTTCTTACCGGTGCTGGTCAGACTCCAGTCCCTCTTCTTACCGGTGCTGGTCAGACTCCAGTCCCAGACCAGTCCCTCTTCTTACTGGTGCTGGTCAGAGTCCAGTCCCAGACCAGTCCCTCTTCTTACTGGTGCTGGTCAGAGTCCAGTCCCAAACCAGTCCCTCTTCTTACAAAGACTGGTCAGACTCCAGTCCCAAACCAGTCCCTATTCTTACAGGTGCTGGTCAGAGTCCAGTCCCAGACCAGTCCCTCTTCTTACTGGTGCTGGTCAGAGTCCAGTCCCAAACCAGTCCCTCTTCTTACAGGTGCTGGTCAGACTCCAGTCCCAAACCAGTCCCTCTTCTTACTGGTGCTGGTCAGACTCCAGTCCCTCTTCTTACTGGTGCTGGTCAGACTCCAGTCCCAGACCAGTCCCTCTTCTTACCGGTGCTGGTCAGACTCCAGTCCCAGACCAGTCCCTCTTCTTACCGGTGCTGGTCAGAGTCCAGTCCCTCTCCTTACCGGCGCTGGTCAGACTCCAGTCCCAGACCAGTCCCTCTTCTTACCGGTGCTGGTCAGAGTCCAGTCCCTCTCCTTACCGGCGCTGGTCAGACTCCAGTCCCAGACCAGTCCCTCTTCTTACCGGTGCTGGTCAGAGTCCAGTCCCTCTTCTTACCGGTGCTGGTCAGAGTCCAGTCCCAGACCAGTCCTTCTTCTTACCGGTGCTGGTCAGACTCCAGTCCCAGACCAGTCCCTCTTCTTACCAGTGCTGGTCAGAGTCCAGTCCCAGACCAGTCCCTCTTCTTACTGGTGCTGGTCAGACTCCAGTCCCTCTTCTTACCGCTGCTGGTCAGAGTCCAGTCCCTCTTCTTACCGCTGCTGGTCAGAGTCCAGTTCCAGACCAGTCCCTCTTCTTACTGGTGCTGGTCAGACTCCAGTCCCTCTTCTTACCAGTGCTGGTCAGAGTCCAGTCCCAGACCAGTCCCTCTTCTTACTGGTGCTGGTCAGACTCCAGTCCCTCTTCTTACCGCTGCTGGTCAGAGTCCAGTCCCTCTTCTTACCGCTGCTGGTCAGAGTCCAGTTCCAGACCAGTCCCTCTTCTTACCGGTGCTGGTCAGACTCCAGTCCCAGACCAGTCCCTCTTCTTACCGGTGCTGGTCAGAGTCCAGTCCCTCTCCTTACCGGCGCTGGTCAGACTCCAGTCCCAGACCAGTCCCTCTTCTTACCGGTGCTGGTCAGAGTCCAGTCCCTCTCCTTACCGGCGCTGGTCAGACTCCAGTCCCAGACCAGTCCCTCTTCTTACCGGTGCTGGTCAGAGTCCAGTCCCTCTTCTTACCGGTGCTGGTCAGAGTCCAGTCCCAGACCAGTCCTTCTTCTTACCGGTGCTGGTCAGACTCCAGTCCCAGACCAGTCCCTCTTCTTACCAGTGCTGGTCAGAGTCCAGTCCCAGACCAGTCCCTCTTCTTACTGGTGCTGGTCAGACTCCAGTCCCTCTTCTTACCGCTGCTGGTCAGAGTCCAGTCCCTCTTCTTACCGCTGCTGGTCAGAGTCCAGTTCCAGACCAGTCCCTCTTCTTACTGGTGCTGGTCAGACTCCAGTCCCTCTTCTTACCAGTGCTGGTCAGAGTCCAGTCCCAGACCAGTCCCTCTTCTTACTGGTGCTGGTCAGACTCCAGTCCCTCTTCTTACCGCTGCTGGTCAGAGTCCAGTCCCTCTTCTTACCGCTGCTGGTCAGAGTCCAGTTCCAGACCAGTCCCTCTTCTTACTGGTGCTGGTCAGACTCCAGTCCCTCTTCTTACCGGTGCTGGTCAGAGTCCAGTCCCAAACCAGTCCCTCTTCTTACCGGTGCTGGTCAGACTCCAGCCCCAGACCAGTCCTCCTCCTTACCAGTGCTGGTCAGAGTCCAGTCCCTCTTCTTACCGGTGCTTGTCAGACTCCAGTCCAGTCCCAGACCAGTCCCTCTCCTTACCGGCGCTGGTCAGACTCCAGTCCCAGACCAGTCCCTCTTCTTACCGGTGCTGGTCAGAGTCCAGTCCCTCTCCTTACCGGCGCTGGTCAGACTCCAGTCCCAGACCAGTCCCTCTTCTTACCGGTGCTGGTCAGAGTCCAGTCCCTCTTCTTACCGGTGCTGGTCAGAGTCCAGTCCCAGACCAGTCCCTCTTCTTACCGGTGCTGGTCAGACTCCAGTCCCAGACCAGTCCCTCTTCTTACCAGTGCTGGTCAGAGTCCAGTCCCAGACCAGTCCCTCTTCTTACTGGTGCTGGTCAGAGTCCAGTCCCTCTTCTTACCGCTGCTGGTCAGAGTCCAGTCCCTCTTCTTACCGGTGCTGGTCAGAGTCCAGTCCCAAACCAGTCCCTCTTCTTACCGGTGCTGGTCAGACTCCAGCCCCAGACCAGTCCTCCTCCTTACCAGTGCTGGTCAGACTCCAGTCCCAGACCAGTCCCCCTCCTTACCGGTGCTGGTCAGACTCAAGTCCCTCTTCTTACCGGTGCTGGTCAGAGTCCAGTCCCTCTTCTTACCGGTGCTGGTCAGACTCCAGTCCAGTCCCAGACCAGTCCCTCTTCTTACCGGTGCTGGTCAGACTCCAGTCCCAGACCAGTCCCTCTTCTTACTGGTGCTGGTCAGAGTCCAGTCCCTCTTCTTACTGGTGCTGGTCAGAGTCCAGTCCCAGACCAGTCCCCCTCCTTACCGGTGCTGGTCAGACTCCAGTCCAGTCCCAGACCAGTCCCCCTCCTTACCGGTGCTGGTCAGACTCCAGTCCAGTCCCAGACCAGTCCCCCTCCTTACCGGTGCTGGTCAGACTCCAGTCCCAGACCAGTCCCCCTCCTTACCGGTGCTGGTCAGACTCCAGTCCAGTCCCAGACCAGTTCTTCTTCTTACCAGTGCTGGTCAGACTCCAGTCCCAGACCAGTCCCTCTTCATACTGGTGCTGGTCAGACTCCAGTCCCAGACCAGTCCCTCTTCTTACCGGTGCTGGTCAGACTCCAGTCCAGTCCCAGACCCCACTGCACAGCAAAGGGCAGGACCTGGACACTCAGGGTCCGACAGGAGCAGCGAGTCTCTTCAGTCTGGGAAAACAGACTCCGTCTGTGGTCCAGTGAGATTCTGGGAACCCACCCTCCTGCCCTGAACAAGAGCCCTACCGATCCCCTCCTGCTGGTCCAAGAGCCACAAGCCCACTAGATCTTAGTCTTTCTCTCCTGGCGATAACTGACGCATCTCCTTGCCCTGTTCTTACAGTCCGACTGACAGACAGCAGGTCGACTGTCCCTTGTCCAACACTGCACAGCGGAGGCGAGACCTGGACACACACACACTCCCCTTCTGTGATCTCTGGGTGAATCCCCCCACAGAACGACTGGTGAAACTCCTGAACCCCTCTGATTCACGGCAGTTCAGTTCAGGCGGAGGTGAACTCGAGTGGACCCCGACATCGAGAACCGAGGTCACCCCCCCGGTTCATATGAACAATCTGACCTTTCGCCTCAGAAAACACTCCGATCCCGACTGACCGCAACGAGAGGAGACGCTTCTCAAACACAGCGGACCGGGAGGCCTACCTGAGAACGCCCACACCAGCTCGGGGAGACCGTGCAGACTCCCCCCAGACAGACCCCTGCGGCCCCCAGACTCTCTCACGGGGGGACCCGGCGGCCCTGTGCTGACCGCAGCTCCGACTGCTCCTCACCGCCTCGGCGCCCCGAGACGAGACCTCCTCCCCCGGAGACCAGCCCCTCCACTCGACCCGTTTCTGGGGTCTGCTGGGGCTCGTGCTCCGACTGGGGGTCTCTACAGCGGCGGCTGTCCCCCCTCCCACCACCGGGGGGCAGCAGGAGCCCAGAGCAGAGGGGCCAGCGGGCCCAGAACGAAGACACGAGGGACTGGACTCTGCTGCTCCGTCAGTGCAGGACCCTGGGGAAAGACAAGAACTCTTCCCACGTGGTTGTTTATTTTATTTTCTAGTCAAGACGTGTCTACCGCTGGCTCACACTGATGGGTGTTTCTCCCCCCTGTGATGTATTAGATTTAAACTGCTGCTGTTGCTGTTCTGTGTTTGCTCATGCCTTTCATTTAAGATCGGATCTCTTTAGCGGCCCTGTACAGTTCCTTGCATGAGGAGTGTGTCTTCTCACAGGCCCCAGCCTGCTCTCCGTGAGACACACAGACAGGGAGAGAGAAGCTGGGGGTCAGAGCGCAGGGTCAGCCATTGTACAGCGCCCCTGGAGCAGCTGGGGTGAAGGGCCTCCCTCAGGGGCCCTACGGAGTAGGATTCCTCTGCCGGCCGCGGGATTCGAACCGGCAACCCTTCAGCCACAGGCTCAGATCCTGAGCCCCAGAGCCACAGCTCCTGCAGCTGTGAGCATGACAGTGAACTGACCTGTAACCCGACCCCCTCGGACCCCTGAGTAACCCGGGGCCACAGGGCTCCTGTCCTGGGTGCGAGTGTGGGTCTAGTGCTCTTTTTCCACATATTCTTATCAAGTTTCGCGCTGCCCACTCATTATAAAAACTCAGGTAAAAAGAAAAAGTCCACAATCCAGAGTAATGCACTCCCCCTACTACTGGAGACCAGAATCGGTACCCACAAGACTTTAGATAATAAACATGGGAAGAGAGTCTTACCCCCATCCAGGAGACAGTAATTAGTTAATTAAGGAGACACGAGGACCTGCTCGTCTCTGCTCCAAACTGAACACTTTCCTCTCCCCACGCCGCCAGAAATGCTGGGTGTCCACAAAAGATTCCCCTCGGGGCGACAATAAAATCCCATCTCATCTAAAACCCGAAGACATTCGTGAGAAAAGACCGAGCAACACGTACCACCCCCCCCCGCCGCAGACACGACCTCTGACGGCACCGAGCCCAGCCCGCTTCCCCCCGGGTCCCTGACCAGCACTCCCGGGCCCCGGGCTGCAGGACACCGCGGGCGGACAGCGGGGCTCGGAGCCACACGGCCGGGGTCCCAGCTCACACACAAGCCCCCCGTCCGCCTCAGAGAAGGGCCTGACTCAGCCGGGCGGCCCCCTCGCTCACTAGAGGCGTTCAAACCGCTTCTCCGCCGAAACCCTCCGCCTCAGGACTGTGGACCAAGTGGGGCTTCACTGTCGGTTTCAGGACACCTGAGGCGCCCCCTGGTCTATCACCTGGTGACACGCGTGTCTTTGTGTGTATTTACCCCCGTTTGCGGTTTAAAAAACGATTAAAAACACTCGGGCGTCGTCGTTACCGAGTCCGACAAAATGGCGGCGGCGGCGGCGTCGTCGTCGGAGGAGGAGGAGGAAACTCGCTCGTTGTTGATATGTCACAAAAACCACCTTTCTTTCTCCCCGACACGCACGAATACTGACTTACACGGCGGGGAAAAACCTGTTTCCGCCTGGTGGAGGAAGAGAAACCGCCACCTGTCGTCTTTTCCCCACAGGGCGGTGAAGACGGACGACCCGTCCGCCGCCTCTCCGCCCCTCGGCGCCCTCGTCCGCCTGACGACGGGTGACGTCACGGGCGAGGCCATTTCTGATAGGGCGGCGGCGGATGGGGGGGTTCAGGTGTGAGCGCTTCTGCCCGTGGTGTGTGAAGAGCGCGGCCGCCGGGCGGATCCCCCCCCCCCTGTGGGTTTGGCGGGTTCGCGGTCCGGCGCGAGTTCCGCCGCATTCCCTGACCCAAGCGCTTTCACTTCCTGTTTCTGTGTTGACAGCGGCTGCGGGCGTGGTGTGTGTGGGGTCTGTGTGGTGTGTGTGGGGTCTGTGGGCTCGGCGCTTGTCATCGGCCCCAAGAGAGATACTTTACAGCGTCGTTTCCAGCGACGCGGGCTCGGGGGATCAGTTTCTGCGTCCTGTCATCTCCCATCACACGGCTCTAGTCATCATAACTCCACAGATAACCCCATAGGAGTTCCTGGCACTTATATAGCGCCTTTCACACCCCAGTATTTCACCATTATAACAATATTAGTATATATTAATTCTTAGCACTTATATAGCGCCTTTCATACCCCAGTATTTCACCATAATAACAATATTAGTATATATTAATTCTTAGCACTTATATAGCGCCTTTCATACCCCAGTATTTCACCATAATAACAATATTAGTATATGATAATTCCTAGCACTTATATAGCGCCTTTCATACCCCAGTATTTCACCATAATAACAATATTAGTATATGATAATTCCTAGCACTTATATAGCGCCTTTCATACCCCAGTATTTCACCATAACGATATTAGTATATAGTATTTCCTAGACCTTAGTTTTAAAAAATATATTTTATGTATATGATTCTCACACAGAAACCAACATCCTGTACTGGTCTCACACAGAAACCAGCCTCCTGTACTGGTCTCACACAGAATTTTCTTTCTCAGGTAGTTCAAGTACACTGTGTGTTCAGGTTCTGTAGACTAAACAGGACTATTGGGAAATTCCTTTCATGAAATAATTTTCACATTGAAAACTCCAGATTCATTTAAATGGCATTTTATTACTGTTTAAACAAGAAGACAAAAGATTAGTTCCACACTGAGCTGATAGATAAATTCTTTGAGTTCTTAAAAAAAAAGTAGTTTGTCTCCCCTATGAACTACGGGGCCAGTTTGGGTTTAACCTTTAGTACAGTTATGCCTCGATTTAACGGATTTCAGATTTAACGGACGAACTTCTGTGGTTCTTATGTCGGTACTGCCCCGTTATTGTCTGGTTGATGTGTCAGTACTGCAGTGTTTCCCAGTAAGAGCCTGGTTGATGTGTCAGTACTGCAGTGTTTCCCAGTAAGAGCCTGGTTGATGTGTCAGTATGCAGGTGTTTCCCAGTAAGAGCCTGGTTGATGTGTCAGTATGCAGGTGTTTCCCAGTAAGAGCCTGGTATGCAGGTGCAGTGCTTCTTCAGTCAGAGTGTTGTGTATATGATGATATGAGATGATGTCGACTGTCTTGTCTGCTGTTCTATTTATATATACTGCACCTGAGAGACTCATGAGAAACACTTTTCACTGTACTATGCACTGTTAGTGAGCGTTAGTTAGTGCTGCTTCTTTAGTAACTGTACACTATACCATACCTCTGTCTTGTGTCCCTAACTTCAAACAGTAACAGAAATCCTGAAATTATCTACACATGCTTTGCATCTCAACAGTATAATATTTCACACAAGCTGCGTGAGATCACCGATATGCTGGAACCTCTTGGCAGCACTGTAGTGGTTCAGGTGGTACACAGTAAAAAGAGATTTATTAATGCCCGAAGGGTGACCCCAAGACTGAGACCCCAGCTGAGTCAGACCACGGGCACCCTGCTCACAGCTGAACCCCAGAGTCAAAAAACGATTTCAGTGGAGTAAAAGCTGATCACACAGGAACGCTAGCTTGCAAAAGCACTCTATCCCATGACTCGTATCAGTTATTAAAAGGGTAAAAAGCTGCCTCATAATGTAGTTTGTTTTTTGGTTACTGAATTGAAGGACGGTCCAGTTCGGATGTCTGCTGAGTTGTTTTAGGTGCAGAAATCACATTCAGGATCCGATGCGTCTGTTAAACGGAAGCAGAGATTCATGAAACACATTCATAGAGCCGTCCGAGCAGAACCCAACATTGTTCACTCAGCGGCTCGGGTTGGAGTTTTAGAGTCTGCAAACACATCCGCTGGTTTAACATCAAACCGGTTCCAGTTTAGAATCGTCCAGCCAGTGTGAGGGGCATGTTAACTGCATGGCAGCATAGGGGTGCAGGGGTCAGCATTGCTGGGGTGCTGTCTGTGTGGAGTCTGCATGTTCTCTCTGGGTTCCTGTGGGTTTCCTCCAGGAGCTCTGGTTTCCTCCCACAGTCCACAGACTGGCTGGGGAGTTAACTGGTCTGTGAGGGGCTGGTGTCCTGTCCAGGGTGTGTGAGTGTGTGTGTGTGTCCTGTGAGGGGCTGGTGTCCTGTCCAGGGTGTGTGAGTGTGTGTGTGTGTCCTGTGAGGGGCTGGTGTCCTGTCCAGGGTGTGTGTGTGTGTGTGTGTGTGTGTCCTGTGAGGGGCTGGTGTCCTGTCCAGGGTGTGTGAGTGTGTGTGTGTGTCCTGTGAGGGGCTGGTGTCCTGTCCAGGGTGTGTGAGTGTGTGTGTGTGTCCTGTGAGGGGCTGGTGTCCTGTCCAGGGTGTGTGAGTGTGTGTGTGTGTCCTGTGAGGGGCTGGTGTCCTGTCCAGGGTGTGTGAGTGAGTGTGTGTCAGTCAATGGTGTCTTACCTTAACTTGTTGGCACCAGTACACGTCCTGCAGAAAGAGAAAGAGAAAAAGGTTGAGGAAGAACACACAGGAGAGAAACTCTTCGTCCAGCCCGCGCACTCAGGGGTTGACTGTGCAGTTTAAATGCCACTGATTTATGCGGTTCTCCCCATCGGTCGTCTTCGTCTGCCGGTGAGTGAGAGGTGGCTGGACCACACTGCTGTTCTCTCCCTGGTTCTCCTGCGGTCTCCCTCTGGAAAACGCCGCCTCGCCCGCCTCGCCGTACCTGTGGATTTCTTCCTGTAGTAGAGTCCTCCGGCCAGGGCGAGGCTCAGACCCAGAACGAGCCCCGAGGCTCCGATCACGATCTGGTTCCGCTGGGATCCGGGGGCCGGGGGCTCTGCAAGGAGAGGACAGAGACCCCTGCTCCTCAGTCTGGCTCGGGGTGGGAGAGCAGCTCCCGGACCGCGCGCGAATACACACCCCCCCCGACCCGCGGAGAGTCGCGAGACAGGCGCTGCCTCACCCCTGGGAGTCAGGGGGTCCCCTCTGGCTCACCCTGGAGCCCCCCAGAGGGGGTCGAGGTGGCGAAGTGGGGTTCACTGACCCCCCCCAGAGGGAACCGGGGTGCCGAGGCAACACGAGAGGAAGAACGAGGAAGAGGAGGGGATTCAGGCCAGTGTGCTGGCGTGCTCAGGGCTGAAGCAGGGAGGAAGAGGAGGGGATTCAGGCCAGCGTGCCAGCGTGCTCAGGGCTGAAGCAGGGAGGAAGAGGAGGGGATTCAGGCCAGCGTGCCGGCGTGCTCAGGGCTGAAGCAGGGAGGAAGAGGAGGGGATTCAGGCCAGCGTGCCGGCGTGCTCAGGGCTGAAGCAGGGAGGAAGAGGAGGGGACTCAGGCCAGCGTGCTGGCGTGCTCAGGGCTGAAGCAGGGAGGAAGAGGAGGGCGCCTCACCCCACGTGATCTCCAGGGGCGCCCTGAGGCCGCTGTGCTCCACCCTGCAGGCGAGGGTCTCTCCGGGCCTGGGCACGAGCTCCAGGTAGGTGTGGATCTGGTAGTGCCAGTCCCCGTCCGCCAGCAGGCCAGTGGAGGTCACGTCCCGCGTCACCGGCGCCCCCCCCCTCAGCCAGGTGACGTTGACGAGCTGTGGGTAGAACCCCAGCACGTGGCAGGCCAGCGTGGTGGGCTGGCCGGGGCCCCCCAGCCTGCCCTGGGAGATCCTCACCGAGGGCGCCACTGGCAGGGAAGACCAGGCCACAGCACAGCGGTGAGATCAGAGCGGATCAGATCTCTTCAGCAACCCTGGACACAGAGCCCAGACCCCACCCAGACAGGGGAGAGGCTACCTGCACACATTCAGTGGAGCTTGTATTGCAAAACAGTCCCCTGAAAGGACCAGGCAGACAAACGCAAGCAGAACCCAGCTTGTTGCACGGGGATTACACGATCCTGAGTTTCCTCATGACGATCACAAAGCCGCTGTGGGTGAGTCACAGGCGGGGCGAGCAGCAGCTGTCTGATCTGTGACGAGGCCGTCAGGGGGCCCACAGACAGGGCAGGGCGCTGGTCTAGTTTGAGATCCAACAGTCCCGTCTCGGGGACTCTCGAGAGACTGCAGCCCGAGCAGGCAGCTGTCTCACACAGCTGTCTCAGACCCTCTGAGCGAAGACGTTCACCGCGGTCCTCATCAGATCACTTCAAGACCCGCAGCAGCACGGAGGACGGCCCTCTGAGCTGGGCTGGCCGAGAGCCCCGTTTCCAGCTCCCTCAGTCTGCCCGAGTGGGGCAGGAGTAACGATTCTGAGCACAGGATCCTGAATTCAACGCCTTTATTTGGGGGGAAAGTTTGGTGAAATAACCCGGCAGTGTGCCAGCGAAATAAACACTGCGACTGGCAGGCATGGCGCAGCGAGAAAGAGCTCGGTCCCGATCGCGAGAGCAGCGGGCGGCGGACACACACAGGCCGGCCCACGAGAGCTGAGGCTCACCTGTCTTCTCCAGGATATGGTCGTAGGCGAGCTCAAGATTGGGTTTGCAGAAGGTGTTCCTGATAGTCACCACTCTCGCCTTCGACTGCGGATCGCTGTTCCACCTCTCTGCGACCTTCGCCCCGTACTCAGTGTACCCCACAAACTGACCCGCCCGGCTGTCATAGTGAATCAACTCCTTTCTCTCAAAGACATAACTCTCAACGTAGACGACGTCATCCGGGCTCCTCGAACTGAACTGACACGAACCTGAAAACTGGTAGACATGTCCCTCTGAAACACAGAACAGACATTGTCTTCAGTGTCATGATGTCCAGCAGGTGTGTTACAGTCAAGCTCCATCGCGGATTTCGTTTTTATTTGGCCACTGGTTTCCCAGCAAGAGCACGTTTGCGACACGTTAGAAATCGACGTACTGTAGATCCGACACAACCTTGTTATTCTCAGACTGTCAGACTGGGTTTGAGCCCCTGGCATTAGAGAGAGAGAGTCTGTGTTCAGTGAAGCACCAGGACCTTCCCTGGGATGTTCATCAGCTGCAGAAGAGCCACACAGGTTGTTCGATTGCTGTTTGCCCGGGCCAATCGAGACAATCTGATCTGAAAATACAATGGGGATTTCTTGACGATGGCCAGACCCCTCTCTGCTCTCCTGATGCGGCCCAGAGTTACGCACAGCAGCAGCACAGGTGCAGTCTCCTGTCTTTTGGATGCAGTAACACTGTTATGTGTTCAGTGGTGCTAGAAAGTTTGGGAACCCTTTCCCACATTTCTGCATAAATTTGACCTAACATGTGATCAGATCTTCATCTAAGTCATGAAAACAGATCAAGAGAACCCTATAAAACACATAACACACAAAAGGATATACCTTTTCATTTACTGATTGATCAAAATGATCCGGCATTAAATGTCTTTGTCGGAAAAAGTATGTGAACCTCTAGGATGATCAGTTCAGTTAAGATGAGGATCTGAGCACATTTTAGGTTAAATTTCTGCAGAAACTCAGAACATGCTGGCACCTATGGACACACCTGTACGTACTGCTATTGCAGGTACAAACTGCAGCATTAGTTTGTCCTTATTAGTAAAAAAGTCACAAATCATTTTCGTTCCAGAACTGCTGTCAGTTTGAAAAAACAGTTTGTTCTTGAGACGCTCCCTCCATTGTCTTTCCTTCAGCTGACGACCTGGCTGCCCTGCTGCTGCAGTTCCCTGGAGTCGTCTTGTCCCTTACTGCAGGTCCAGTCTCCCGCGCGCCACACCAGCTCACTGTTGCACTGAAAGCCGTCCCCTGTCCAGCGTCCCGAGGGGACTGTACAACGCGGCGAAGGAGGAGATCCAGCTCAGGGGTCAGGGGTCTGATCTGGACAGCAGTCCACAGAGCCGCCGGGACAGGGGCCTTCTCATCCAGCACCCGGAGAAGACCCCCCCCACCCTAAAGTGGCGGTTCTGACGACACAGCGGCACCAGCCTGCACCTGTACCTAACGGTGTCAAACCGAGATGGGTCCTGACACACTCGACCGCAGCGAGGGGCTGTACAGTTACTTCCTGCTGCAGGTGTACAGCGGACTGCCTGAACACCCTCTCACTGGAACGTCAAACGGCCCTGCTAAAAATGTGTTTCATGTTCTGAAAAGGACGTGCATTTACCCGCGAGATAGACAGATAGATATTTGTTTCATTACAAATTTGACGTTTCTTCCAAATGTCATCGTTCTCATGTTTCACAGGAGAACATGTGACTTACCCACTCCACAGTGATCTCCCTGGCCCCAGTGGAACCCTGAAAACACAGCCAGCAGCTGGAGACGGCACAGGGCCTGTTGAGCCCACATCTCGAGAGCAGGAGCAGTGCTGAGGAAGTGTGCAGGAAGAGGACAGGCTGCTAATTCTTCCTCTCTGTGGGGTAAATACAGAGCACCAATCAACAGGCGCTGAGCTGTTGCAACATCTGTGTCTGAGGGAAGCAGCTGCTGAAAACTAGGCTTGCTTACAGTCCCTGCACATATAGTACAAGACACTATAGTTCCTCAGACTTCTGGAGCTCTCCTCTGGGCTCTCCCCTCGGAGCTCTGGACAGTAACGGGGATCCCCTCCTGCTCCACCAGTGTGTACCCCACCTGCATGAGGCTCCAGTCCTCTCACACACAGCAGCTCTCAGGGGGAGGAGAGCAGAGGGATGAGGCCAGTTCAGAGAGGGGGGTGATCAGGAGGCCATGATGGGTCAAGACCTGGACACTGGGGTGACACCCCTACTCAATTTAAATTCCAGACACGTCTCAAGTCATTTTATTTTGTATTTGTTACATTTAGCCCATGTTTTACTGCGTGTGTACTATACAGTCTGTTGTTCACTCAGGACAGAATAAACCTTTACCAATGAAGAGGACAGAAGCATTGCGATACAACAAGAGCTACTCAATATCCTCATATATGTGTCAAATATGAGATTACTGTTGTTGAACAGGAAATGCAATTAAAAATCATTAAGCTGTATTCTCTGTGAAATAGAAGTACTTATCACATGTGTTTACTTTTGCATATCTAAGTACTTAAAAACAATTCTCCATGTTTCTGTTGAGTAAACTTTTACAAAATCAAATTTATTTTCTTAATCATTGTTTTAAAGAATTTACATCAATAAACTTTAAAGAACAAATATCACATTACTTTCCTCACAAAATGCAACACATTTAATGGGCGATTTATCCTTGTAAAATGTTCCAATCCGTTATAAAAACGTCTCTATCGTCACATCTTCTAACGAGTTTCTGATGCACAGGCGAAGAAAAGGAAAACTGGGGCTCATTTACTGTACCTCTGTTTTTCTATTTCTACATGGAAGTACTTGGCACAGTGGTGCAGTGTTTAGCATTGCTGGGCCCTGGGTTCAGTTCCTGGGTGCTGTCTGTGTGGAGTCTGCATGTTCTCCCGTGTTGGACTGGTGTCCCGTGTTGGACTGGTGTCCAGGGAGGGGCTGGTGTCCAGGGAGGGGCTGGTGTACAGTGTTGGAGTGGTGTCCAGGGAGGGGCTGGTGTCCAGTGTTGAGCTGGTGTCCAGTGTTGAGCTGGTGTCCAGGGAGGGGCTGATGTCCAGTGGGGGGCTGATGTCCAGTGGGGGGCTGGTGTCCAGTGGGGGGCTGGTGTCCAGTGGGGGGCTGGTGTCCAGTGGGGGGCTACACACTTCACACCAGTACCTGCTCTCAGTTGCAGCTGCTGCCCTTGATGAGGAAGAAGGTCCCGGCTGCCACTCCCAGCAGCCCCAGGGTCAGGCCCGCCACGCAGAACGCTGTCGGCCCGATGTCAGACTCTGTCCCCGTCTCCGTCTCCACCTCTGTAGTTGGACAAATGACATGATGACACAGTCGCTGTCCCCCTTGTTGAGCAGGGTGGCCCTGTGACCCCCTGCTCTGGCTCTCTGCAGAAGGACACACAGGGCTTCTCTCCAGCACGTTACTTCAAGACAGGAGCTTGTGTTTGACGTGCAGAGCTGATTTCTAACACTGGTCAGTGAGACGGACTTGTCACTGTTAGAGAACATCTTTCATTTACTGAAATCACTGCCCACGCCCACAGCTCTTCCCAGGACACGGAATCAGTACAAACCTCTTATCTCATTCTTGTCACTGTAGCGACACAGGCAACACTTAGGGAAAACACAGTCCCACTGGGGGGACTGTCTGAGCGCGTCTGTCTCGCCGAGGGAAGCGTCTCTGGACGGCGGCGTCAGAGGGAGCCCTGCACTCACCCCAGAGTCTGGCGAGGGGCTCGGGCAGGGCGCTGTGCTGCACCTGGCAGGAGTAGACGTCGCCCAGCCGGGGTGTGAAGGGCAGGAAGGAGAAGACCTTGAAGCTGAAGTCTCTCCCAGAGAGCGGTGTGGTCTGGGTGACGCCCTCGGTGACTGGCCTGTCGTTGTGGGTCCAGGTCACCCCGATACCCATCGGGTGGAAGTCCGTGACGGAGCAGATGAGCGTGTTGGGCTTCCCCAGCTCGACGCTGTCTCTGGGGTACACCATCGCAGTAGGCGCATCTGAGGGCATGCAGAAATGATCTCACCATGCTGGATGGACGAAGGTACTGATGACATCATCCACAGTTTCCTTACTGACACAGCTCTGGGCTCCTCATTCTCAGTTGTCAAATTACCCTTCAGACCTGGGGAGTTCATAGTCAATCCTTGTCTTTAAAATCACAATTATGTAGGAGAAACAGATGAAAGTTATGGTCCTGGGCCAGAGTGGTGACCTCCTGTCTGCTCTGGTCTGATGATTGTAAGATCTCACCCAGCTGTGTCTGGAGAGAAGCCAGGGTATCGGCTTCAACCACAGGGCTGGGCAGCCTGTTCCCCACCCCCACCCCCCTCTGTGTACAGAAGAGCCTCCTGTCCTGACTGGAGGAGCTCACCCAGCTGTGTCTGGAGAGAAGCCAGGGTATCGGCTTCAACCACAGGGCTGGGCAGCCTGTTCCCCACCCCCACCCCCCTCTGTGTACAGAAGAGCCTCCTGTCCTGACTGGAGGAGCTCACCCAGCTGTGTCTGGAGAGAAGCCAGGGTATCGGCTTCAACCACAGGGCTGGGCAGCCTGTTCCCCATCCTGTGACATCCCGCTGTAAGGATGCTTCCCAGCAGAAGGACAGCTGGTGTGGACGAGGCACAGGCTGAGGTATACGTGTCTGGTTCAGAGCGGTACAGTTCAGAAAGCACGACGTGCTGGTGGAGTAAGGAATGGGGGAGACGATAAATAAACAAGACTGTTGCCACCTCACCCTTCCTCTCCGGAGGGTATCCTTCGGCCTTTGCCACTTTCATCAGGTTGTTTCTGCAGAACTCCCTGTTACCCAGGGCCAGTGGCACCCACTCCCCACCAGGGCTGATGGGGTCTGCGAACTGTGGGAGCGTCATGACCACCTCTTCCCGGTCAAAATCTATGTAGGCGACCCCCTCCCCATCCAGCTGCATCTCACTTAAAGTTCTAGTGACGTTGGACTGGCAGGCAGTTAAAAGGAAGCCATGATGCAGAACTGCAAGAGAAACCAAAATAGTTTGATCAGATACGACGCAGCTTCTTCAGGTTGTACTGCCGGTTCACAGCAGGAGCGTTCTGCGAGGTGGACGGACGGGTCTTCCCTTGTCCACTCTGCCCGCAGAGTGAGGGCTCTGTGACACCGCCACACTTACCAGGAAGATCCAAGCTTTTGCAGAAAGGTTACAAATGTGCAAATAAAAATATCCCGCTCAAGTCCACACGACAGATTATGATAAATGATCCGATATTACAATGTTGTTTTGTTTGTTTGTTTGTTTTTGGTAGAGTAAGAAAACAGTGTTTACTTACCATTAGCACGAACCCCACACCAGGCAGCTGCCAGAAACACACCTAGGACCTGGAAGAATGTCATTTTGTTGCTAAAGTCCTGGATCCTCGAACTGCTCGCTGATGAAAACGTATAAAAAGTTCAATCTGACTCTCAGCAGCAGAGAGGTGGAACCCCTCCCTCCCTCTCTCTCCATCGGCCAATGAAAAAAACCGAAACTGTCCCACACTGCTGTTGCTAAGATACTCCTGATTGCAGGCTCGTATTTATAAACTATTCGTCTTTAAATCTGCATTTGAATTAAACCTTAATCACAGAAATGTAACCTAAAAATATTGTGGATCTAAAGAAGATTGAAACATACTGAGACCGAGGAGAGAAGTTTATTAACCACACGTTGGTACTAAATTGTCATGGACTGCTTGAACTGCTGAATACACTTGACTACAATACAGCTGAACTGAACTAACAGTACTCTCAGTACTACCTCAGTACTCTCACAATAATCTCACCATACTCATACAATACTCATACCATACTCTCAACTGGACTAACAGTACTCTCAGTACTACCTCAGTTCTCTCACAATAATCTCACCATACTCATACAATACTCTCACCATACTCTCAACTGGACTAACAGTACTCTCAGTACTACCTCAGTACTCTCACAGTATTCTCATCACTCTCACAATAATCTCACCATACTCATACAATACTCTCACCATACTCTCAACTGGACTAACAGTACTCTCAGTACTACCTCAGTACTCTCACAATAATCTCACCATACTCATACAATACTCTCACCATACTCTCAACTGAACTAACAGTACTCTCAGTACTGCCTCAGTGCTCTCACTGTATTTGTATCACTCTCACAATAATCTCACAATACTCCTACAATACTCTCACCATACTCCTACAATACTCTCACCATACTCTCAACTGGACTAACAGTACTCTCAGTACTACCTCAGTACTCTCACAGTATTCTCATCACTCTCACAATACTCTCACCATACTCATACAATACTCTCATCATATTCTCAACTGGACTAAAAGTACTCTCAGTACTACCTCAGTACTCTCACAGTATTCTCATCACTCTCACAATAATCTCACCATACTCATACAATACTCTCACAATACTCTCAACTGGACTAACAGTACTCTCAGTGCTGCCTCAATACTCTCACCGTATTCTTATCACTCTCACAACACTCTCACAATACTTATACAATATTCTCAATTGAACTAACAGTACTCTCGGTAAGACCTCAACACTCTCACGCTATTCCTATCACTCTCACAATACTCTCAACTGGACTAACAGTACTCTCAGTACTGCCTCGATACTCTCACCGTATTCTTATCGCTCGCACAATGCTCTCACAATACTAACACAATACTCTAAATTGAACTAACAGTACTCTCAGTACTGCCTCAATACTCTCACGGTATTCTTATCACTCTCACAATACTTATACAATACTCTCAATTGAACTAACAGTACTCTCACTACTGGGCTGGTGGCCAGTGAGGGGCTGGGATCCTGTGAGGGGCTGGTGTCCAGGGAGGGGCTGGTGTCCTGTGATGGACTGGTGTCCAGGGAGGGGCTGGGGTCCTGTGATGGACTGGTGTCCAGGGAGGGGCTGGGGTCCTGTGATGGACTGGTGTCCAGGGAGGGGCTGGGGTCCTGTGATGGACTGGTGTCCTGTGATGGACTGGTGTCCAGGGAGGGGCTGGGGTCCTGTGATGGACTGGTGTCCAGGGAGGGGCTGGTGTCCTGTGATGGATTGGTGTCCAGGGAGGGGCTGGGGTCCTGTGATGGACTGGTGTCCTGTGATGGACTGGTGTCCAGGGAGGGGCTGGGGTCCTGTCCAGGCCGTACCCTGCCTTGCTCCCAGTGTGTGCTGGGATAGACCCCAGCTCCCTGTGCCCCTGTCCTGGATAAAGCCGTGAGAAAGTAGATGGACGTCTCTTCCAGTGTTGGTTTCGTGACCACGTTTTCTAAACCTGGGTTCTGGCAGATTCAGAAATACTTGTGCCTGCGCTCACACACACACACACACACACACACACACACACACACACACACAAATCCTCAGTCCTGCCTGCAGCCTCTCTCATCCTGACTGACGACACCAGAGCCGAGACAGGAGTCTGCCTGAGCACACCGGCCCAGTGCGCAGCCTGTCCAGAACCAAGCTGTGAACCGATCAGGCCTGCCTTCGTGTTACTAGGAACCAATCAGGACTGCCTGAGTGTTAGCTGGGATCCAATCAGGACTGCCTTCGTGTTAACTAGGAACCAATCAGGACTGCCTGTGTGTTAGCTGGGATCCAATCAGGACTGCCTGTGTGTTAACTAGGAACCACAATTTTTGATTGCTGTTTTGGTTACTTAGGAAAAAAGTACAAATATTTTTAAAGGAATTCAACAAAAACAGACTTATAAACAGATTGAGATTCAACATATCTACATTATATCTATATTATAATTAATAATCACCCATTTAATTGAGGGGCGGAAGTGGACTCTGCTGTTAAATTGAGGGGCGGAAGTGGACTCTCCTATTTAATTGAGCGTCGGAAGTAGACTCTGCCGTTTAATTGAGGGGCGGAAGGGCGCTCGGCGCTACTTCGTCAAACAGATGAGTATCGGCGTCCTGCTCTCCTCGGATGTTCCCTGTACCCGTCAGTAAGAAAGGTTTTTACTGCACTGGTAGATTTATTACGTGTGTGCCTGGCTGTTTATTTAGTGAAGAAGAACAAGCGGCGCTTTCCCTTGTTCTGAGGTCTTCCCGGCTGGTTGTGACTTGTGCTGTGAGTCACTGAGCCACACAGCGGTTTTCACGAACACTTGTTCTGTATTCACGGTGCTGGGTCTTCATTTTCATTTCTAGTCACCGAACCGGACAGAGCTTCTCCGTGTTAGTTATGGTCTGTGTTCACGGTACTGGTTCTCAATATTACTGTTCAGTCACTAATCCCTACAGAAGTTGTTCCAACCCATTTTCTTATACAGTATATTCACCCAACTGGTTCTTAATTGTACTGTCTGATCACTGAGCCAGACGGGTTTATTCCTGGATATTTATGAGAGATTTTCTGGACTGGTGGTTAGGTTTTTGTAGCTAAACCAGACAGTATCTGTCTTTAATTATTGTTATATTCACCTATAACACTGTACTGGTGTTAATTATACTGACTAATCACTAAACCGGACAGAGTTTTTCCTTATTAATGTATTCTATATTCACGGTAGTGGTTCTTAATATTACTGTCTAATCAGTAAACCAGACGGTGTTATTCCTGAATATTTATGTGATATATTCGCTGTCCTGGTTGTTAATTTAAATTTCTTGTAGCTAAACCAGACAGTATTTGTCTTTAATAATTATTTTCACTGTGCTGGGTGTTAATTATACAGACTAGTCACTAAACCGGACAGAGTTTTTCCTTATTAATTATATTCTGTATTCACGGTACTGGTTGTTAATTATACTGAATAGGCACTAAACCGGACAGTTTTTCCGTATTAATTATGTTCTATATTCCCCGTGCTGGGTGTTAATTGGACTGTAGTCGCAGACCCAGACGGTGTTTTCCATAATACTCGTTATATATTCACTCTACTGTTTATTAATTGTGTTTTGTAGCCATTAAACCAGGCTGTGATCTTCCTGAGTTATTGTCGTATATATTCACCGTCCTGGTTGTTAATTATTCTCATTAGTCTCTAAACCCGACGGAGTTTTTCCTGAATAAGTGTTCATTATTCACGGTACTGGTTGTTAATTTTAATTTCTAGTTACTAAACCGGATGGAGTTTTTCCTTATTAATTATGTTCTATATTCACGGTACTGGTTGTTAATTATACCGACTAGTCACTAAACCGGACAGAGTTTTTCCTTATTAATTATGTTCATTATTCACGGTACTGGTTGTTAATATTACTGTCTAATCAGTAAACCAGACGGTGTTATTCCTGAATATTTATGTGATATATTCGCTGTCCTGGTTGTTAATTTTAATTTATTGTAGCTAAACCAGACAGTATTTGTCTTTAATAATTTTCACTGTGCTGGGTGTTAATTATACAGACGAGTCACTAAACCGGACAGAGCTTCTCCTTATTAATTATGTTCTATATTCACGGTACTGGTTGTTAATTATACAGACTAGTCACTAAACCGGACAGAGCTTCTCCTTATTAATTATGTTCTGTATTCACGGTACTGGTTGTTAATTATACTGAATAGTCACTAAACCGGACGGTTTTTCCTTATTAATTATGTTCTATATTCCCCGTGCTGGGTGTTAATTGGACTGTAGTCACAGAACCAGACGGTGTTTTCCATGAATACTCGTGTTATATCTTCACTCTACTGTTTATTAATTGTTTTGTAGCCATTAAACCAGGCTGTGATCTTCTTGAGTTATTGTCGTATATATTCACCATCCTGGTTGTTAATTATTCTCATTAGTCTCTAAACCCGACGGAGTTTTTCCTGAATAAGTGTTCATTATTCACGGTACTGGTTGTTAATTTTAATTTCTAGTCACTAAACCGGACAGAGCTTTTCCGTATTAATTATATTCTATATTCACGGTACTGGCTCTGAATATCACTGTTTAGCCACAGAGGTATCCAGTGTTTTTCACGAGTCATATTCACTGTGCTGTGTTAATGTTAATTTCTAGTCACTACAGCAGGCAGGGGTTTTCCTGAAATATTCTGGTATATATTCACCATGGTTGTTGATTGTCTAATTAGTGAGCTGGACGGTGTTGTTCCTGACTGTTCTGTGTTCCCTGGACTGGTGGGTGTTTTTCATTTCTAGTCACGAAGCCGGACAGTTTGTCCTCATGAACTGTCTTGTACGTCCTCTGTTCTGTCCAGTCACTGAAACGCTGGTGTTCTTCATGAACACGTATGGTATTTATTCACTGTACTGGTTAAGTTTCATTGTTGGTCACTAAACTAGACACAGTTTTTCCATTATTCTCATGGTGAATAGAGCCCAGTGCCTGGACACCCAGGGTGTGAGGAGGAGGAGGTGAGGAAGAGAGCCTGTGGACAACACGCCTGTGTTTCTCCAGTTCGGGTCTCCAGCACAGCAGCTCTGGGCCGGAGCAGTCGGGACTCGATGGGTTTTCCTGAGTACTGACAGGTCTGTGATATAGTCCCTGTCCTGACTGCTGATTGTACTGGAGTCACTAAACTAGATGGGTTTTTGTGAATTCTGTTGTGTATTCACTGTACTGGTTGTTAATTTTAATTTCTAATTACTAATCCAGACAGTTTGTCCATATTAATTACCTGTCATATTCACTGCACTGTTTAATTGTGCTTTCTAGTCCCTCAACCAGATGGTGTTTTTCATGAATACTCAAGTTCTGTATTCACCCTACTGGGTGTTAATTTTAAGTCACTAAACCGGATGGAGTTCTTCCTTATTAATTATGTTCTATATTCACCCTGCTGGTTGTAAATTGCACTGTCCAGTCACTGAACCAGGTAGTTTTTTTTATGAAAACTGTTATATATTCCCTGTACTGGTCATTCATTCTACAGCTGTCCCTAAACCAGCCAGTGTCTGCAGTGGGTGTCCACTGGGATGGTTATTTTCATTTATGTGTTATTTTTTCTTGACACTGGTCAGTCACAGATGATTATAATGATGAATAGAGCCCAGTGCCTGGACACCCAGGGGTGTCAGGAGGAGGAGGAGGAGCCCGGGGGTGTCAGGAGGAGGAGGTGAGGAAGAGAGCCTGTGGACAACACGCCTGTGTTTCTCCAGCACAGCAGCTCTGGGCCGGAGCAGTCGGGACTCGGTGGAGCACAGGCTGCCTTCAGGCCTGTTTATTCCCACCAGACGCAGGGAGGGACTGGGAGTGGGGTAACACTGTCCCCCGCTGGAGAGGGCGCCCCCACACCTGCAGGTAGAGGACAAGGGGGTCTGCTTGACTGGTCCTGAAGGGCAGGTGAGTCTCCCTCACAGGCGACGCTGGTCTTCCACGATCCCACTGGGAGCAGACCGGACCGATCCGGATCCGCGCTCTCTGAGGGGGTGGAGCAGGAGTCGTCTCTGGGAGACGGCCAGGATGTTCCTCCTCCTCCTCCTCCTCCTCCTGCCTGCTGGAGCCTGTGAGGATGACGATGGTGATGAAGAGCTGCTGGTGCCCCTGGTCCAGGTGGAGATCTGGAGCCCCAAGAGGACTCCTCCTGCTTTGTCTCTCAAAAGCGTGAGCAACATCACAGCGGGCTGGATGAGGAGTTCAGATGCAGGTTGGATGCTCTCTGCTGTATTAACTCCCAGATTTTCCAGGATGTCCAGAGGCTGACAGTGGGAAGACAGGTGTGGATTAGTTGGGATGTGGATTGTATGATCTCTCCTGTATTCTTTTCCCCAGTTTTCCAGGATGTCCAGAGGCTGACAGTGGGAAGACAGGTGTGGATTAGTTGGGATCCATGTTGGATGATCTCTCCTGTATTATTATTTTCTCTGTACTGGTTTTTAATTTGACTGCTTTGTCACTAAACCAGATGGAGTTTTTCCTTATTAGTTATATTATATTTTCACCGTTGTTAATTGTAGTTTCTGGTCACTAAATCGGACAGATTTTCCTGAATAATTATGTATTAATTATTCTCCCTTTTTATGTTAATTTCCAATCGCAATCCAGACAGTTTTCCATTATTATGCTCTCTACTCACTGTACTGGCTGTTAAATTTTCTGTCTAGTCACTAAACCAGACAGTGTTTTTCATGATGACTTAGGTTGTATATTCACTTTACTGGTTATTAGGTTGTTAACTTTAATTTCTAGTCACTAAACTGGACAGTTTCTCCTTATTAATTATCTTCTATATTCTCTGTACTGTTTGATAATAGTACTTTCTAGTCATTATACCAAACAGTCTTTTTCCCTATTAATAATCTTATATTCACTCTACTGGTTGTTAATTTTACTTTGGAGTCACTAAATCATGAAGCTTTTCCTCATTAATTATCCTACAGTATGTATTCACCATAGTGGTTGTTAATTGTACAGTCTCATCACTAAACCAGATGGTGTAATGATAGATGTGTGTTATATATGCACTGGACTGGTTATTAATTTTACTTTCCAGTGAAGCAGATGGTGTTTTTCCTGAATAATTGTATAACACAATCACCATACTCTTTCTTAACTGTACTGCCTTGTCCCTAAACCAGATGACGTCTTTCCTGAATCAGTTCACCCTTTCTGGTTGTCAGCTGTGGTCTCGTCCCTGAACCAGACAGTTCCTGTCCACAGTGATGACTGTATATATTCACTGTGCTGGTTCCTGGTTTACTGGTATAGTCACTCACCCAGACAGGTTTTCCAGAATAATTGAGATATCTGCCACACTGGTTGGTAATTGTCCAACTAGGGTCCCTAAACCAGACAAACCAGCAGTGCTTTTCCTGAATAATTGTTTATATCCCATACTGGTGGGTAATTGTGGTTTTTAGTCAGTGAAACCAGGTGGTCTTATTCCTGAATTAGGGAAACAGGAAGTCCCTAAAGTTCACACATGCCACCCCCTCCTCCTCCCTGCCTGCTGGAGCCTGTGAGGGTGACGATGGTGATGAAGAGCTGCTGGTGCCCCTGGTCCAGGTGGTGATCTGGAGCCCCAAGAGGACTCCTCCTGCTTTGTCTCTCAAAAGCGTGAGCAACATCACAGCGGGCTGGATGAGGAGTTCAGATGCAGGTTGGATGCTCTCTGCTGTATTAACTCCCAGATTTTCCAGGACGTCCAGAGGCTGACAGTGGGAAGACAGGTGTGGATTAGTTAGGATGCATATTGGATGACCTTTCCTGTATTCTTTTCCCCAGTTTTCCAGGATGTCCAGAGGCTGACAGTGGGAAGACGGGTGTGGATTAGTTGGGATGTGGGTTGAATGATCTCTCCTGTATTCTTTTCCCCAGTTTTCCAGGATGTCCACAGGCTGACAGCCTCTAGGATGACAGGTATGGATATACAGATTGGATTTTCTCTCCTGCATTCCGTAACCTAATTTTCCAGGATGTGCAGTGGGAAGGCAGGTATGGATGCCAATATGCATGATCTCTCCTGTCATCTTTTCCCCAGTTTTCCAGGATGTCCAGAGGCTGACAGAGGGAAGATGGGAGTGGATGGGGAGTTGTGATGGAGGTTAGATGCTCTCTCCAGTCTCTCGTTTCCCTAGTTTTCCTAATTGTCCAGAGGCTGACAGTGGGAAGAGAGGTGTGGAGTTGGGATCTAATTTAGACTCATTTCTTTTCCCTGATTTTCCTGGCTGTCCAGATGTTGACAGTGGAAAGACTGGTATGTATGCTGATTGGACTCTCTCCTGTGTTGTTTTCCAGGATGTCCAGAGGCTGACAGTGTGAAGACAGGTGTGGACGGGGAGTTGGGAGGGAGGTGAGGAGCTCTCTGCTGTCTGTCTTTCTTCCTCTGTGGCGTCTCTCTGCTCGTCTCTTTCTCTCAGTCCAGCTGCATGTGGTCTGTGAAACAGCAGCTTCGCAGTGCTGAGCTGGGATTAGGACCGGTGGGTTGCAGAGTTCAGGGTTCGATTCCAGAGGGGGACACAGCTCTTGTACCCCAGAGACGGGTACTTCAGTTACTGTTCTGATATCATGTTTTATTATAGAGGTGTATTGTGGACAGTGTAGTGTTGATCTCTCCTGTATTCTTTGCCCCAGTTTTCCAGGACGTCCAGAGGCTGACAGTGGGAAGACAGGTATGGATTAGTTGGGATGTGGATTGTATGATCTCTCCCGTCATCTTTTCCCCAGTTTTCCAGGATGTCCAGAGACTGACAGTGGGAAGACAGGTGTGGATTAGTTGGGATGCATGTTGGATGATCTTTCCTGTATCATTTTCCAGGATGTCCAGAGGCTGACAGAGGGAAGAGGGGAGTGGATGGGGAGTTGTGATGGAGGTTAGATGCTCTCTCCAGTCTCTTGTTTCCCTAGTTTTCCAGGATGTCCGGAGGCTGACAGTGGGAACATGGGAGTGGATGCTCTCTCCAGTCTCTCGTTTCCCTAGTTTTCCAGGATGTCCGGAGGCTGACAGTGGGAACATGGGAGTGGATGCTCTCTCCAGTCTCTCGTTTCCCTAGTTTTCCAGGATGTCCGGAGGCTGACAGTGGGAACATGGGAGTGGATGCTCTCTCCAGTCTCTCGTTTCCCTAGTTTTCCAGGATGTCCGGAGGCTGACAGTGGGAAGACAGGTATGGATTAGTTGGGATGCATGTTGGATGATCTTTCCTGTATTATTTTCCAGGATGTCCAGAGGCTGACAGTGGGAAGACGGGTATGGATTAGTTGGGATGTGGGTTGTAAGATCTCTCCTGTATTCTTTTCCCCAGTTTTCCAGGATGTCCAGAGACTGACAGTGGGAAGATGGGAGTGGATGGGGAGTTGTGATGGAGGTTAGATGCTCTCTCCAGTCTCTTGTTTTCCTAATTGTCCAGAGGCTGACAGTGGGAAGACAGGTGTGGAGTTGGGATCGAATTTAGACTCATTTATTCTTTTCCCTGATTTTCCTGGCTGTCCAGATGTTGACAGTGGAAAGACAGGTAAGTATGCTGATTGGACTCTCTCCTGTGTTGTTTTCCAGGATGTCCACAGGCCGACAGCCTCTAGGATGACAGGTATGGATATACAGATTGGATGGTCTCTCCTGCATTCCATAACCTAATTTTCCATGATGTGCAGTGGGAAGGCAGGTATGGATGCCATTTGCATGATCTCTCCTGTATTCCTTTCTCCAGTTTTCCAGGACGTCCAGAGGCTGACAGTGGGAAGACGGGTATGGATTAGTTGGGATGTGGATTGTATGATCTCCTGTCATCTTTTCCCCAGTTTTCCAGGATGTCCAGAGGCTGACAGTGGGAAGACAGGTGTGGATTAGTTGGGATGTGGATTGTATGATCTCTCCCGTCATCTTTTCCCCAGTTTTCCAGGATGTCCAGAGACTGACAGTGGGAATACAGGTATGGATTAGTTGGGATGCATGTTGGATGATCTTTCCTGTATTATTTTCCAGGATGTCCAGAGGCTGACAGAGGGAAGACAGGAGTGGATGGGGAGTTGTGATGGAGGTTAGATGCTCTCTCCAGTCTCTCGTTTCCCCAGTTTTCCAGGATGTCCGGAGGCTGACAGTGGGAAGACAGGTATGGATTAGTTGGGATGTGGGTTGTATGATCTCTCCTGTATTCTTTTCCCCAGTTTTCCAGGATGTCCACAGGCTGACAGCCTCTAGGATGACAGGTATGGATATACAGATTGGATTTTCTCTCCTGCATTCCGTAACCTAATTTTCCAGGATGTGCAGTGGGAAGGCAGGTATGGATGCCAATATGCATGATCTCTCCTGTCATCTTTTCCCCAGTTTTCCAGGATGTCCAGAGGCTGACAGTGGGAAGATGGGAGTGGATGGGGAGTTGTGATGGAGGTTAGATGCTCTCTCCAGTCTCTTGTTTTCCTAATTGTCCAGAGGCTGACAGTGGGAAGACAGGTGTGGAGTTGGGATCGAATTTAGACTCATTTATTCTTTTCCCTGATTTTCCTGGCTGTCCAGATGTTGACAGTGGAAAGACAGGTAAGTATGCTGATTGGACTCTCTCCTGTGTTGTTTTCCAGGATGTCCACAGGTTGACAGCCTCTAGGATGACAGGTATGGATATACAGATTGGATGGTCTCTCCTGCATTCCATAACCTAATTTTCCAGGATGTGCAGTGGGAAGGCAGGTATGGATGCCATTTGCATGATCTCTCCTGTCATCTTTTCCCCAGTTTTCCAGGATGTCCAGAGGCTGACAGTGGGAAGATGGGTGTGGATTAGTTGGGATGTGGGTTGTATGATCTCTCCTGTATTCTTTGCCCCAGTTTTCCAGGATGGCCGGAGGCTGACAGTGGGAAGACAGGTGTGGACGGGGAGTTGGGAGGGAGGTGAGGAGCTCTCTGCTGTCTGTATTTCTTCCTCTGTGGCGTCTCTCTGCTCGTCTCTTTCTCTGTCCAGCTGCATGTGGTCTGTGAAACAGCAGCTTCGCAGTGCTGAGCTGGGATTAGGACCGGTGGGTTGCAGAGTTCAGGGTTCGATTCCAGAGGGGGACACAGCTCTTGTACCCCAGAGACAGGTACTTCAGTTACTGTTCTGATGTCATGTTTTATTATAGAGGTGTATTGTGGACAGTGTAGTGTTGACAATAGTGTGCTGACGTCTCATGAAGGCTGTACCTTAACACTGGCACTTGGTGACACACTGTGTGCTAAATGCTCACCTGTACTGTGCTTTAGTACTTGAACCTGTGTACAGTTGTAATACTCAGAGCAGTGAACTGAACACTGTACTGAGCTTTTATACTCAACAACACACCTGTGTGCTGAACTAAAACCTTTATTCTGCTTCAGTACTCAACCCTGTGTGCTCAGCTCTCACCTGTACTGTAGTTTAATACTCAGACACACCTGTGTACTGATTCTTCAACTGTACTGCGCTTTAATAATCAGGGACAGATCAGTGTGCTGAATTATCACCTGTATTGAGCTGCAATGATGACACTGACACACCTGTGTGAAGAACTCTAATATGGACAGTTGTAACACTCAGACCTGTGTACTGAACTCTGTACGCTGTACTATAATACTCCAAGACACACCTGTGTGCTGTACTCTCAACTGTACTGAGATGTAATACTCAATGACAAGCCAGTATTCTGAACCCTTGTAGTGTACTGTAATACTCACAGCTGGACTGAACTCACCTGTAGTGAACTTGAATTCTCACACCTGTGTACTGAACTCTCTCCTACACTGAGCTTTAATACTCTGACACACCTGTGTGCTGAACTGTATTGTTTTAGTATTTGAACCTGAGTGCTGAACTGTTGCCTGTGGTGTTGTAGTACTCAAACTTGTGTACTGAACTCTCGGCTGTATTGAGCTTCAATACTTTTTGACACCTGTTTGACGAACTCTAATATGGACAGTTGTAATACTCATACCTGTGTGGTGGACTCTGTACACTGTCCTATAATACTCCATGACACATCTGTGTACTAAATTCTCAACTGTACTGTCCTGTAATAATGACGGTTCTGTGTGCTGAATTCTCCACTTTAATTAACGACTGATGGGTGTGCTGTGCTGAACTTTACTACTCAATGACAAACCAGTACTATGTGCCGTTCCCTGTCCTGTGATTTAACACTCAAATCTGTGTACTAAACTCTCCTGTGCTGAATGTTAATACCCAGTGTCACACCAGTGTGCTGAGCTCTCACCTGTAATCCAGCCCAATTCTAAATCCTGTGATAAACCTGTGTGTAAAACTGTGCGCTGAACTCTCTCAACTTGCTTAGACCAGTTATTAAATCTCGCTAACAAAAACTGACAGTATCGGGAAAACTGTACAAATTTCATATTAAATGCACTTTTGTGAACGTGCTGTATGTTGGCCACATCCTTCCTGCTCTCTAGCTGCTGTACACACACCTGAAATGGGCTCTCCTACCAGCCTTAATCCTTTCTGGTCTTTTTGAACTGGCGTCTCGATTTCAATCGAAGCCTCACTGTCGCGTGTTTGACTTTCTGCTGGTCCGCTCCTCTGTTGTGAGAGAGCACTGTCTCCTTCTCCAAGGGATCAGCCAGGAAGGAGACGGGTCATAAACACGGGCACTGATGTGGGTCTCCTCCACAAGTCCCATCCAGCAAGCACAGGTTGTGCAGCACATTTCACCCCAGAACTGTTCAACATCTGTGTGCTGAGCTGACAAGTAAGTAGTGTTTGTGGGTAGAACAGTCTTGAAATCGAGCTGTTGAATTCAGTTCACCTGCACTCATTCAGATCACAAACACAGCCTGTGACACAGCATGTCCTCCAGAAATATAAGACCTGCAGGAATGTCTCTTTTATGTGTGATTTTCCATCAAATTTACTGCTTTTTTCCACAATATTTAAGGAATCTAAAAAATGTCGCTGTATCGGTTTCATGAAAATATTTAACATGAATATAGTGGCAACATCTCTTGGTCAAGAGCATGTTTACAGTGTAAGAGGGCTGCTTTCACGTCTCTGTTTTGTTGCCTCGTTCTGACCTGCAGACCGTGATGGTGATATGGTGTTGCTCAGACAGTACATTGAAACTTCATCTCTGTTGTGTTGTGAGGTGGAGGTTTCATTGTCGTGTGAAACACACTCATCAACGATTCAGTATAACCTGGAAATGTAAAAATAGTGTTGAAGTTCTCCTGTAATACTGACTGTCACGTGTGCTGAACTAATCAGCTGTACTGAGCTCTGATTCTGAAAGGTGTACTGAACTCTGACCTCTACTGTTGTAACTTAGACCTGTGTAATGTCCCTCACATGTACTGTTGTAGTACTGAGCTTTAATTCTGAAACATGTACCAATTTCTGCTCCTGTACTGCAGTACTCAGATCTGTGTGTTAATCTTTCCCCTGTATTGTGCTGTAATATTCAAGCCTGTGCTCTGAGCTCTTACATGTACTATTGTAATCATAACTGTATGCTGACCTCTTAACTGTACATTGTACTGTACTACTCCGATCTGTATTTTGACCTCACATGTACTGTTGTAATACTGAAATGTGTGTAATGACTTTACTGGTTTCCTGAAGTCTTGCTTGTACTGCTGTTTCTGTCTTATGTGCTTTACTGAGCTTCAGTTGTTTAAACTTATGTACTGAACTCTGTACCTGTACTGTTGTGATTCTCAGACCTGTATAATGACCTTACCTGTATCCTGAAGTCCTGCTTGTTCTACTGTAATAGTCTTGTGTACTGTACTGAACTCTTCTTGTACTGTTGTAAACATGAGAGCTGTGTACTGAGTTTAAATTCTGAAATGTGTATTGATCTCTGCTTCTGTACTGTTGTAATACTCAGCCCTGGATCCTGAACTCTGTTCCTGTACTGTTGTAATTGTCGAACCTGTATACTGCTTCTGCTTGTACTGATGAAATAGTGAGATCTGTGTACTGAACTCTGCCTCTGTGCTGTAATAAGACTCTGATCTGCCTTGAACTCTTGCCTGTTCTGATCTTTACTGCTGCAGTATTTGCTGAAGTCTGCTCCTGTACTTTTGTGATAAACCTGTTGACTAGGCTTTCCATGGTATCTGGCTGTAATATTCAAGTCTGTTTTTGTAGCTCTGGTATGTACTACTGTAGTTAGAACTATATCCTAACCTCATAACTGTACATTGTACTGTAGTACTCATATCTGTTTCCTGACCTCACATGTACTGCTGTATGATTGAGAACTGGGTACTGAACTCACTGGTTCTGCGTTTATTCTGGAACTTGAACTGAACTCTGCTCCTGTCCCATAGTGCTACTCCCCCCAATGCCCCTAACGTTGCTGTAGTTTGCAGATGCTTTACTCAACTCTGTGTCTGTATTTTCATAGTACTTTGAATTATAGACTGAACTCTCACCTTTTCTAAGCTTATAGTCTGAACCATGTACTGAGCTCTGCTCCTGTACTGTTGTAATACTCAGCACTGTGGCCTAAGGGAGCTGTAGTACTGTTGAAATATTCAAGTCTGTGTTCTGAGCTTTTCAATGTACTACTGTAATCATCACTATATATTTAACTCCGCAGGCTGGAGTGTACTTACCATTAAGGTAAACTTTGTGTACTAAACTTTTTACCGGGGCTGTGCTGATGCCTACTCTACTGCTCTCTTATCGGTGTATCTCAATATACTGCTGTAGTGCTCAGGCTTATGGCTTAAGTTCATAACTGTAAAGTAGTACTCAACCCTGTACCCTGACTGTGCTTGTATTGTAATTCTGGTCATGGTGGGCTGGACTCTGTACCTGTAGTGTTGTGATAGGCTCACTGGTGTTGTCCTCTCCTGTACATTGTTGTAATACTGAACACTCCCCCCTTAACTGTCACACATACTGTCCAGTGTGCAGCCCTGTGTCCTCATCTCCCACACCTGCTGCAGTAACACTCCAGCCTTTTCCTGCTCTCTCAGACCTTGACTTGTAGTGTTCAGACCTGTGTTGAACTGTACATCTGTCCTCTGCATTAATCTTGACACACTGAGCTTTTACCTGTGTTGTGGCAGCACAGTGACCGAGTGCTGAATCCGATTTATCATTTCCTGATTACAGATAGGGTCGGTGTAAGGACTCTGAACTCAATGTGGGTAAGTTCACCCCTGGGGCTCTCTGTACTCCAGCACAAAGCTGTGCCTGTTATTTGCACAACTCGCAGGGGTCCTGGTGTCATCTTGATCATGAAAAGCAACCTGACTGGAGAACAGCTGTGTCAAGAGCAGAGCTGGTGGAGCTGTGAATAAAGTCACTATGGGGAGGTGGTGAATATTAACTCAGGGGCTGGTCACACCACATCTCATGATTCTCACAGTCAGGGGGCCAGTGTTCTCTCCTGTCACTGTACCCAAACCCCCACGCTGCAGCCTCAGACAGAAAGGAAAGGGGCACCCTTATTAAAGTCACAGCTTCTGTTTGAAATCACTGCACCAAGAGGCGTCTAGCTCAGAGATGGAGGGAGGTGAGAGGCTAAACATCTACCTCTTCCCCTGCCCCTTGATTCTCCAGCAGAGTGATCCCCTCCAGGCTGCACTACATTTCCCAGCAGGCCATGAGGGAATGGTGGCCAACAGGCTGCCTCCCCTGGGTTACTGATGCAGCTGTTAATTCTAGGCTGTAGCCAGTGTGTATAACGAGGGGGGTGGAGTAGAGCTCATGCAGAGGGCTGGGAGAACTGCATCACCCACAAGGACCTGCTCCATTCAGTCACCTGACCCCTGGGACAAAGATGATTGGTCAGAAGACATTTGAAAAGCAGGCAGTGACAGAGGGCAGTAGTGCTGTTGGAGGAGCAGAGATAGAAAAGAGCTCTCGCCTCCAACACAGAAACCGATCTGGGACAGTTTGTAGACCTACTGCTCAGTGGTCCTGTTGTTCAGGTCTCTGCAGGGGAGGGGGGCTGGTGACCCTCTGATGGGATTCACTCTGGGAGAATGAGGGAACAAGTAACAGCTGATCCTCATGACTGCTCTCACCTCCTGGCCAGGGGAGTCTCTCACACAGAAGCTAAACCCAGTAGTTTTTCCATCTTTTTCAGCTGAGAGGGGATGAGGGACCTGTCCTGACCCACTGTGCAGTTAACAGTCCCCATCCTCCTACTGCAGCTGAGGCACAGCTGGACAGCTCTCAGGACAGACACTCACAGCCACAAGGTAAGGAAACAGGGCTCTTTATTCACAGTTTGAGATGAAGCGTTCCAGAAACCACAAGACAAACCTCTAGTTCTTCTCCCAACTGTAGCTAGACGTGCAGTCGGCTTCCCCAGGCCTCTGTGAAGACAAGTCAGACCTCCTCCCCCGACACAGCTCAGCTCTGCAGCTCTTCCCTCCTGCTCTGCTCAGCACAACTGCTCTCTGTCCCCAGCAGCACCAGACTGAAGGCCTCCCCTCCTGCCTTTTAACTGTCTCCCCACCAATCGTCTTCCACCAATTAGGCAGGTGATTATAGGCTGCAGGTTGTTCTCCTGGGCCTCGTTGGGGATGATCCCCTATAAAACTCAGACTGTTAAACGAGGACTGGAGCTTGTTTTGGGTCTCAGGATTAATCTTGCTGGATGTCCTACAGGCTCCCCTGTGTTGGGTCTCAGTTGTTCCTAAAAAATCAAAAAAAAATAAAAGTGTAATTATGTGAATATTTGTGCAAATTAAATGAAAACCAAGCATCTTGTTTTCTACAGGTTTTGATCCCACAGCCTCTGTGTTAGAAGCCCAGAGCTCTTCTACTGAGCCACATTGTCTCTGTGAGTCTGGGGCTCCTGTGTGCTCTTGGCCTTCCCAGCTCAGGGTTCGAGAGTGAGGGATAAAAGACAGACCGAATGAGCTCTCCTTCAGGACAGGAGCCAGTGGAGGAGTGGAGATGGTGCTGAGCTCCTGAGCACAAGGTTGTGGGTTCAAGTCCTGGCTGAGAGCTGTTGAATTTGCAGTGTGATTCTCCCCAGCAGTGAGAGGGTGAGAAGTAAGAACCCACAGCCCTTGTGTCTTTATTTATCAGTGTGTTACTGTTCACAAGAATTAAATTAACAAAAGCTCCTGGTCCTTCCAGGATTTGAACCCACAACCTCCAGGCAGAAGTCCAGAGCTCTTCCCCTGAGCCACAGCGTGTCTTTGTAGGTGTGGGGCTCCTGTGGGCTCTTGGTCTTCCCAGTTCACGGCTGAAACGGAGGGATAAGAGACAGACCGAATCCCTCTCCACTCCGGGCAGCAGACGGAGGAGTGGAGACGGTGCTGGGCTCATGACCGCAAGGTTGTGGGTTCAAATCCTGGCTGATCCCTGGTAAGTATCACCCAGGTGAGTATCCAAGGTAAGTATGTGGGCTGGGTAGACAGGAGGGGGTAGACAGGGCTAGGCAGGAGGGTGGGACAGTCAGGTTGAGAGGGTGGGGTAGGTAGGACAGGCAGGGCCAGGTAGTGCAGGTAGGAGGAGGGTGGGGTAGACAGGCCCAGCTAGCAGGTGGGGGCAGGTCAGCTGAGAGAGGACAGGCAGGGCTGGGAGGTGCAGGCAGGGGGTTAGGTATAGGGGGTAGGCAGGGCTAGGAGAGGTAGACAGGTGCAGGCAGCAGGAGGTGGGTGGGGTAGGCAGGACCAGGTAGGGTAGAATAGCAGGGGGTAGATAGGGGTAGGCAGGGCTAGGAGAGGTAGACAGGTACAGGCAGCAGGAGGTGGGTGGGGTAGGTAGGACCAGGTAGGGTAGAATAGCAGGGGGGTGGGGTAGGTTAGGGGAGACAGGGGGTTAGGTAGAGCTGGGAGGGGCAGGCAGGATCAGGTGAGGTAGGAGGTGGCCTGGGCTGAGGAGGAGAGAGTAAGAGAAGGAGCAGAGAGGAGCCCAGGCCACAGGGGGGGTCAGATAGGAGGGGTAGAGGGGGGTAGGAGAGAGGGTCAGATAGGGGGGGTTAGGGGAGGTGGGGTAGAGAAGGTAGGCAGGGCTAGGAGAGGCAGGCAGGAGCAGGTAGAATAGGGGGTGGTGGTGGTGGTGGAGGAGGTGGGGGTGTTGACAGGTAGGGGGAGAAGAGGTGGGAGGGTGGGTTGATGTTTTTTCATGTTCTCCTCCTCCCCCCTCCAAATCTGTGTTTATATATATATATAATTAGTATCTGTAATATTAAATACTATATATATATAAAAAAATGATGACACTAGTTACTAAGGGGGGGTGGTTAGGGTGAAAAAAACATCAGCCCACCCTCCCACCTCTTTTCCCCCAACCTGTCAACACCCCCCCACCCCATCCATCCATCCTCCCCCACCCCATCCATCCATCCTCCACCACCCCCTACCCCCTGTTCTACCTGCTCCTGCCTACCCCACCCACCCCCTCCTGCCTGCCTCTCCTAGCCCTGCCTCCCTTCTCTACCCCACCTAACCCCCCTCTACCCCACCCCTATCTGACCCCCCTCTTACTCTCTCCTCCTCAGCCCAAGCCACCTACTGCCTACCTGACCCTCCTCTCTCTCCTACCTACCCTAACCCCTCCTATCTGACCCCCCTGTGGCCTGGGCCCCTCTCTGCTCCTTCTCTTACTCTCCTCCTCAGCCCAGGCCACCTCCTGTCTACCTGACCCTCCCTCACCCCCTGTCTGCCCTATCCTACCTGCCTACCCCCTCCTATCTGACCCCCCTGTGGCCTGGGCTCCTCTCTGCTCCTTCTCTTACTCTCCTCCTCAGCCCAGGCCAGCTCCTGCCTCACCTGACCCTCCTCTCTACTCTACCTACCCTAACCCCTCCTATCTGACCCTCTCTCCTACCCCCCTCTACCCCTCCTATCTGACCCCCCTGTGGCCTGGGCTCCTCTCTGCTCCTTCTCTTACTCTCTCCTCCTCAGCCCAGGCCACCTCCTGCCTCACCTGATCCTGCCTGCCCCTCCCAGCTCCACCTAACCCCCTGTCTCCCCTAACCTACCCCACCCCCCTGCTATTCTACCCTACCTGGTCCTGCCTACCCCACCCACCTCCTGCTGCCTGCACCTGTCTACCTCTCCTAGCCCTGCCTACCCCTCTACCTAACCCCCTGCCTGCACCTCCCAGCCCCACCTGTCCTCTCTCAGCTGACCTGCCCCCACCTGCTAGCTGGGCCTGTCTACCCCACCCTCCTCCTACCTGCACTACCTGGCCCTGCCTGTCCTACCTACCCCACCCTCTCAACCTGACTGTCCCACCCTCCTGCCTAGCCCTGTCTACCCCTCCTGTCTACCCAGCCCACATACTTACCTTGGATACTCACCTGGGTGATACTTACCAGGGACCAGCCAGGATTTGAACCCACAACCTTGCGGTCATGAGCCCAGCACCGTCTCCACTCCTCCGTCTGCTGCCCGGAGCGGAGAGGGATTCGGTCTGTCTCTTATCCCTCCGTTTCAGCCCTGAACTGGGAAGAAGACCAAGAGCCCACAGGAGCCCCACACCTACAAAGACACGCTGTGGCTCAGGGGAAGAGCTCTGGACTTCTGCCTGGAGGTTGTGGGTTCAAATCCTGGAAGGACCAGGAGCTTTTGTTAATTTAATTTTTGTGAACAGTAACACACTGATAAATAAAGACACAAGGGCTGTGGGCTTTTACTTCTCACCCTCTCACTGCTGGGGAGGATCACACTGCAAATTCATCTCAGCTCTCAGCCAGGACTTGAACCCACAACCTTGTGCTCAGGAGCTCAGCACCATCTCCACTCCTCCACTGGCTCCTGTCCTGAAGGAGAGCTCATTCGGTCTGTCTTTTATCCCTCAGTCTCGAACCCTGAGCTGGGAAGGCCAAGAGCACACAGGAGCCCCAGATACATAAAGATGCTGTGGCTCAGTGGAAGAGCTCTGGGCTTCTAACACAGAGGCTGTGGGATCAAAACCTGTAGAAAACAAGATGCTTGGTTTTCATTTAATTTGCACAAATAGTCACATAATTACACTTTTATTTTTATTGATTTTTTAGGAACAACTGAGCCCCAACACAGGGGAGCCTGTAGGACATCCAGCAAGATTAATCCTGAGACCCAAAACAAGCTCCAGTCCTCGTTTAACAGTCTGATTTTTATATGGGATCATCCCCAACGAGGCCCAGGAGAACAACCTGCTGCCTATAATCACCTGCCTAATTGGTGGAAGACGATTGGTGGGGAGACAGTTAAAAGGCAGGAGGGGAGGCCTTCAGTCTGGTGCTGCTGGGGACAGAGAGCAGTTGTGCTGAGCAGAGCAGGAGGGAAGAGCTGCAGAGCTGAGCTGTGTCGAGGGAGGAGGTCTGACTGCTGAGCCTGGGAGCTGGGAGTCTGACTTGTCTTCACAGAGGCCTGGGGAAGCCGACTGCACGTCTAGCTACAGTTGGGAGAAGAACTAGAGGTTTGTCTTGGTTTCTGGAACGCTTCATCTTGATCTGTGAATAAAGAGCCCTGTTTCCTTACCTTGTGGCTGTGAGTGTCTGTCCTGAGAGCTGTCCAGCTGTGCCTCAGCTGCAGTAGGAGGAGGATGGGGACTGTGAATTGCACAGTGGGTCAGGACAGGTCCCTCGTCCCCTCAGAGCTGAAAAAGATGAAAAACTACTGGGTTTAGCTTCTGTGTGAGAGACTCCCCTGGCCAGGAGGTGAGAGCAGTCATGAGGATCAGCTGTTACTTGTTCCCTCATTCTCCCAGCGTGAATCCCATCAGAGGGTCACCAGCCCCCCTCCCCTGCAGCGACCTGAACACCAGGACCACTGAGCAGTAAGCCTAAAAACTGTCCCAGATCAGTTTCTGTGTTGGAGCCGAGAGCTCTTTTCTATCTCTGCTCCTCCAACAGCACTACTGCCCTCTGTCACTGCCTGCTTTTCAAATGTCTTCTGACCAATCATCTTTGTCCCAGGGGTCAGGTGACTGAATGGAGCAGGTCCTTGTGGGTGATGCAGTTCTCCCAGCCCTCTGCATGAGCTCTACTCCACCCCCCTCATTATACACACTGGCTACAGCCTAGAATTAACAGCTGCATCAGTAACCCAGGGGAGGCAGCCTGTTGGCCACCATTCCCTCATGGCCTGCTGGGAAATGTAGTGCAGCCTGGAGGGGATCACTCTGCTGGAGAATCAAGGTGGGGGAAGAGGCAGATGTTTAGAGACACCCTGCCCTCTGCTGGCTAAAGGCTGTAAGTGCCTCTCACCTCCCTCCATCTCTGAGCCAGACGCCTCTTGGTGCAGTGATTTCAAACAGAAGCTGTGACTTTAATAAGGGTGCCCCTTTCCTTTCTGTCTGAGGCTGCAGCGTGGGGGTTTGGGTACAGTGACAGGAGAGAACACCGTCCCCCTGACTGTGAGAATCATGAGATGTGGTGTGACCAGCCCCTGAGTTAATATTCACCACCTCCCCATAGTGACTTTATTCACAGCTCCACCAGCTCTGCTCCTGACACGGCTGTTCTCCAGTCAGGTTGCTTTTCATGATCGAGGTGACACCAGGACCCCTGGGAGTTGTGCAAATAACAGGCACAGCTCTGTGCTGGAGTACAGAGAGCCCCAGGGGTGAACTTACCCACATTGAGTTCAGAGTCCTTACACCAGACCCCAGCCGTACTCAGGAAATTATGATAAATCTGATACACCACTCTGTCACTGTGCTGCCACAACACAGGTAAAAGCTCAGTGTGTAAATATTAATGCAGAGGACAGATGTACAGTTCAACACAGGTCTGAAAACTACAAGTCAAGGTCTGAGAGAGCAGGAAAAGGCTGGAGTGTTACTGCAGCAGGTGGGGGAGATGAGGAGACAGGGCTGCACACTGGACAGTATGTGTGACAATTAAGGGGGGAGTGTTCAGTATTACAACACTGTACAGGAGAGGACAACACCAGTCAGACTATCACAGCAGCACAGGTACAGAGTTAAGCACATACCCACAAGAATTACAACAATACAAGCACAGAGAGGGCACTGGGCTAACAACTACATTACAGGTATGAACTTAGGCCATGAGATTTACGACAGCAGTATAGTGAGATACACCTGTGAGAGTTGAGGGAGGAGGGTTGAGTATTACAACAATGTACATGAGAAAACAACACTGTTCACATTAACAGCAGTACAGGTACAGAGTTCAGCACCAAGACTATCTATCCAACACTACAAGCAGAGTCAGGGAACAGGTCTAAGTACTATACCAGTAATAAAAAAGCAGTATTTAAGGCAGAGTACTTCTACAGTGTAGTGTGAGATACACAAGAGAGTTCAGTACAACACTAAGGGCAGTGGAACAGAAGTAGAGGTGTAGGGTTCACTACAAACCCTTGACAGAATTTCAGTATACATTTAAAGAATTTCACCTTAATGTAGTCAAGTACACCCCTTTCAAAAGTTAAGCAGAGAGTTGAGTACACAGTGCTGATTACATTAGTACAGGGAAGAGCTCAGAACACAGGCTTGAATATTACAGCAGAATACAGGGGAAAGCTTAACACACAGGGCAGATACAACAACAGTACATGTTTCAGAATGTAAGCTTAGTACAGGTCAACAGCAAATTACTATAAAATACAGTGAAGTTCAGTAAACAATCTGACAACTCCAACACTACAGGTTAGGGACATGTCCGAGTACCACTGGGGTACAGGAGCAGAGTTCAGTAGAAGTTTTAAAATATAAACTCGGTACAAGTGAGTTCAGTACACAGCTCTCAGTAACACAACAGTACATATGAGTTCAGAACAGATCAAAGCAGTACAGAACAAGGTACAGCTAAGAGCTTAGCATACAGTTCTGATTATTACAATAGTACATGAATATTACAGCACAATACAGGGGAAAGCTTAGTACACAGGGCTCAGTATTACAACAGTGCAGGAGCGGAGTTCAGTCCATGTTTCAGAATTCAAGCTCACTGTAGGAGCAGAGTTCAGTACATAGTGCAGAAATAAAGCTCAGTGCAGGCGAGAGTTCAAGACTTATAACAGTACAGAGACTTCAGTATACAATCTGACAACTTCAACAATACATGTTAGGGACATTACATATCTGACTGTTACAGCTGTACAGAAGCAGAGTTCAGTCCACGTTTCAACATTTAAACTCAGTACAAGTGAGTTCAGTACACAGCCCTCAATGTTACAACAGTACAGGAACACAGATCAGTAAACAGGTCTGAGAATCACAACAGTACAGGAACAGTTCAGTACATAAGTTTAAACAACTGAAGCTCAGTACAGCACACAAGACAGTAACAGCAGTACAAGCGAAAGTTCAGCACACAGGTTGAGTCATTACACACATTTCAGTATTACAACAGTACATGTGAGTTCAGGAAACAGAGCTAAGTACTACAGTACAATGTACAGCTATGAGCTTAGCACACAGTTCTGATTATTACAATATAAAAGTATATTGTATATATAATACACAAGTATAGTACACATAAGAGCTCAGAACACAGACTTGAATATTACAGCAAAATACAGGGGAAAGATTAACTGTAAAGTATTACAGTACAGGAGCAGAGTTCAGTACATGTTTCAGAATTAAAGCTCAGTACAGGTGAGAAGAATACAGGTTTCAGTACTACAACAATACATGTGAGGGTCATTACACAGGTCTGAGTTACAACAGTAGAGGTCAGAGTTCAGTACACCTTTCAGAATCAGAGCTCAGTACAGCTGATTAGTTCAGCACACGTGACAGTCAGTATTACAGGAGAACTTCAACACAATTTTTACATATCCAGGTTATACTGAATCGTTGATGAGTGTGTTTCACACGACAATGAACTACCACCTGTACAACCTCCACCTCACAACACAACAGAGATGAAGTTTCAATGTACTGTCTGAGCAACACCATATCGCCATCACGGTCTGCAGTTCAGAACGAGGCAACAAAACAGAGACGTGAAAGCAGCCCTCTTACACTGTAAACATGCTCTTGACCAAGAGATGTTGCTACTATACTCATGTTAAATATTTTCATGAAACCGATACAGCGACATTTTTTAGATTCCTTAAATATTGTGGAAAAAAGCAGTAAATTTGATGGAAAATCACACATAAAAGAGACATTCCTGCAGGTCTTATATTTCTGGAGGACATGCTGTGTCACAGGCTGTGTTTGTGATCTGAACGAGTGCAGGTGAACTGAATTCAACAGCTCGATTTCAAGACTGTTCTACCCACAAACACTACTTACTTGTCAGCTCAGCACACAGATGTTGAACAGTTCTGGGGTGAAATGTGCTGCACAACCTGTGCTTGCTGGATGGGACTTGTGGAGGAGACCCACATCAGTGCCCGTGTTTATGACCCGTCTCCTTCCTGGCTGATCCCTTGGAGAAGGAGACAGTGCTCTCTCACAACAGAGGAGCGGACCAGCAGAAAGTCAAACACGCGACAGTGAGGCTTCGATTGAAATACAGACGCCAGATCAAAAAGACCAGAAAGGATTAAGGTTGGTAGGAGAGCCCATTTCATGTGTCTGTACAGCAGCTAGGGAGCAGGAAGGATGTGGCCAACATACAGCACACGTTTACAAAGGTACATTTAATATGAAATTTGTACAATACTGTAAGTTTATTTTGTTAGCGAGATTTAATAACCAGTCTAAGCAAGTTGAGAGAGATCAGCACAGTTTTACACACAGGTTTATCACAGGATTTAGAATTGGGCTGGATTACAGGTGAGAGCTCAGCACACTGGTGTGACACTGGGTATTAACATTCAGCACAGGAGAGTTTAGTACACAGATTTGAGTGTTAAATCACAGGACAGGGAACGGCACATAGTACTGGTTTGTCATTGAGTAGTCAAGTTCAGTACAGCGGAGTTCAGTACACAGGTCTGAATATTAAAATACACTACAGGTCAGGGTTCAAAATACTGGTGTGTCCGAGTATTAAATCTCAGTCATTCATTAAAGTGGAGAATTCGGCACACAGATGTGTCATGGAGTATTATAGTACAGTGTACAGAGTTCAGCACAGTTTTGATCGTCACAACTGTACATATTAGGGTTCGTCACACAGGTGTGTCAAAAAGTATTAAAGCTCAATACAGCCGAGAGTTCAGTACACAGGTTTGAGTACTACAACACCACAGGCAACAGTTCAGCACTCAGGTTCAAACACTAAAACAATACAGTTCAGCACACAGGTGTGTCAGAGTATTAAAGCTCAGTGTAGGAGAGAGTTCAGCACACAGGTTTGAGACTTCAAGTTCACTACAGGTGAGTTCAGTCCAGCTGTGAGTATTACAGTACACTACAAGGGTTCAGAATACTGGCTTGTCATTGAGTATTACATCTCAGTACAGTTGAGAGTACAGCACACAGATGTGTCTTGGAGTATTATAGTACAGCGTACAGAGTTCAGTACACAGGTCTGAGTGTTACAACTGTCCATATTAGAGTTCTTCACACAGGTGTCAGTGTCATCATTGCAGTTCAATACAGGTGATAATTCAGCACACTGATTATTAAAGCGCAGTACAGTTGAAGAATCAGTACACAGGTGTGTCTGAGTATTAAACTACAGTACAGGTGAGAGCTGAGCACACAGGGTTGAGTACTGAAGCAGAATAAAGGTTTTAGTTCAGCACACAGGTGTGTTGTTGAGTATAAAAGCTCAGTACAGTGTTCAGTTCACTGCTCTGAGTATTACAACTGTACACAGGTTCAAGTACTAAAGCACAGTACAGGTGAGCATTTAGCACACAGTGTGTCACCGAGTGCCAGTGTTAAGGTACAGCCTTCATGCGACGTCAGCACACTATTGTCAACACTACACTGTCTACAATACACCTCTATAATAAAACATGATATCAGAACAGTAACTGAAGTACCTGTCTCTGGGATACAAGAGCTGTGTCCCCCTCTGGAATCAAACCCTGAACTCTGCAACCCACCGGTCCTAATCCCAGCTCAGCACTGCGAAGCTGCTGTTTCACAGACCACATGCAGCTGGACTGAGAGAAAGAGACGAGCAGAGAGACGCCACAGAGGAAGAAATACAGACAGCAGAGAGCTCCTCACCTCCCTCCCAACTCCTCGTCCACACCTGTCTTCCCACTGTCAGCCTCTGGACATCCTGGAAAACTGGGGCAAAGAATACAGGAGAGATAATTCAACCAACATCCCAACTAATCCATACCTGTCTTCCCACTGTCAGCCTCTGGACATCCTGGAAAATTAGGGAAAAGAATACAGGAGAGATCATCCAATCTGTATATCCATACCTGTCATCCTAGAGGCTGTCAACCTGTGGACATCCTGGAAAACAACACAGGAGAGAGTCCAATCAGCATACTTACCTGTCTTTCCACTGTCAACATCTGGACAGCCAGGAAAATCAGGGAAAAGAATAAATGAGTCTAAATTCGATCCCAACTCCCCACCTCTCTTCCCACTGTCAGCCTCTGGACATCCTGGAAAATTCAAAAAAAGAAAACAGGAGAGATCATTTAACCCACCTCCCAACTAATCCACACCTGTCTTCCCACTGTCAGCCTCTGGACATCCTGGAAAATTTGGGAAAAGAATACAGGAGAGATCATACAACCCACAGCCCAACTAATCCATACCTGTCTTCCCACTGTCAGCCTCTGGATAGTCATGAACATCTGGGAAAAGATGGCAGGGGAACCCAGCCTGTACCCCTACCTGTCAGTGTGACCCCTGTGGCTGGTGCTGCATGAGCTCAGAGAGCAGGAGGCTCTGCTGTCGGCTGTACAGCTCACGAGTCTGAGGGCAGCAGTCCGGCTCGGTCCTGCTCCTCCGAGTCCGAGCACAGCACTCCCTCTGCTCCCCAGACTGATGCGGCGTCGTGCCATCGAGAGAGACCTCCAGCCGAGAGGAACGAGCACATCGCCCCCCGGCACGGAGCAGAGCCTGAGCTCTCTCTTCCACTCCTGATGGGGGTGTCGTGTTCACTAGTCCTGCTTCTGTCACTGGTGTGTGTGTTCAAAATCACAACAACAACAGGGCTGCTTCTATTACAGACTGACCCCCACTCCTCCTGCTCTCACCTGACCTGTACCCCCACTCTCACCAGACACCCTGACTGGACACTCCAGTACATGAACACTGCACTGAGAGAGAGAGGGGGGTTCATACAGACACACTGACTGGACACTCCAGTACATGAACACTGCACTGAGAGAGAGGGGTTCATACAGACACACTGACTGGACACTCCAGTACATGAACACTGCACTGAGAGAGAGAGGGGTTCATACACACACACTGACTGGACACTCCAGTACATGAACACTGCACTGAGAGAGAGAGGGGTTCATACAGACACACTGACTGGACACTCCAGTACATGAACACTGCACTGAGAGAGAGAGAGGGGTTCATACAGACACACTGACTGGACACTCCAGTACATGAACACTGCACTGAGAGAGAGAGGGGTTCATACAGACACACTGACTGGACACTCCAGTACATGAACACTGCACTGAGAGAGAGAGGGGTTCATACAGACACACTGACTGGACACTCCAGTACATGAACACTGCACTGAGAGAGAGGGGTTCATACACACACACTGACTGGACACTCCAGTACATGAACACTGCACTGAGAGAGAGAGGGGTTCATACACACACACTGACTGGACACTCCAGTACATGAACACTGCACTGAGAGAGAGAGGGGTTCATACACACACACTGACTGGACACTCCAGTACATGAACACTGCACTGAGAGAGAGAGGGGTTCATACAGACACACTGACTGGACACTCCAGTACATGTACACTGACCTGAGAGGTTAATACACACGGAAACTTTGCAAGTCTGTTATCACTATAATTACTCTAATTAGCCCAGTAATGGCCGACACTGACCTCGGTCCTTAGCCTCCGGGCTCTTGGGGTCGCGGGCTGTCTCTCCACAAGCCAGGCGAGGGCTCTGTGCGTCGATGAGGCTGCGAGATGAGGAGTAACCGGACTGATCTCCGATCGCGGCCAGTCTGGATACAAGCCTGCAGGGCGCCGCCATGACAGTCCGCAGCGCCCTGATGACGTCATCAGCCGCCGCCCGCCAGGAATCCGCTTACACTGCTCGTGTGTACTCTCGTTTGTTTGGTATGCATTTTTGTTATAACTACAGTTTAAAAACGGCGAATAAGTCCTGTTAGGGACATCGCCAGACTATTTGTAAATGTAAGAACATCAGAAGACCTTATCTTTAAATGCACCTCCTTCAATGCGTTTTTTCTTAAATGCAACTGTACTATGCAACCCTCATAATGTAGACTATGGCAACAAAATAAATGTGTTTCTTCCAACTTTAATTTCTTCACCAAAGCCCTAGAGCCCAATCTTTTCACCTCTGACCACATTATTCTGGTGCAATTATTATTAACAACAACGAACGACTAATTACAGTCTCTGTGCACTGGGCTGTTTGACCGTTGTCGCCGCAGAAACACACTGAATCATATTGTCTTCAGCACCTCAGCTCGTCACAGAATCAGACTGAAGTACAGTTCACTGGAGATCAAGCCCGAGACAGAGACCAGTACAACTATCACACGTGTACTTGTAAGGGCGGGACTGAGAGTCCGGGAAAACAGACCAACCGACACACAGTGACAGACTGATACACACTGACACACACTGACACGCACACACACTCACAGTGACAGACTGAGCGACACACACACACACTCACAGTGACAGACTGAGCGACACACACTGACACACACACACACTCACAGTGACAGACTGAGCGACACACACTGACACACACACACTCACAGTGACAGACTAAGCGACACACACACACTCACAGTGACAGACTAAGCGACACACACACACTCACAGTGACAGACTAAGCGACACACACTGACACACACACACAGAGTGACAGACTGACCCCCACACACACACAGTGACAGTGTCCATGAAACCCAAACAGCAGGCAGCCTGAATGATCTACTGCATTAAAACTTTACTGTAACATGATACAATTCAACACAATTTCAGCATTAAACACACAAAAAAAAAACAGGTTTCATTTTAGCCTCACCCAAAACACACCTGGGGAGAGGGGGTCGCCACGCCCTCGGGTGATTTCAGGCCAGAACCCCAGGAGTCCGGCACACACCGGGTCAGGGTCCCTGCTCTCTCCAGTACTGGGACTGGTTAGGGCTGGACTGGGCCAGGAGAGGGGTCCAGATCCTGCACGGCTCTTCTGTTCCAGAGAAACCACCCCCTGCCAGGACAGGACCGGACCCGACCGGACCACCAGAACAGGTCCAGATGGAGGTTCTCCGTGTTTTGGGGATATATACCCCGCGGTCCGCCCGGGCCGGGCTCCCAGGTCCAGTCCAGCTCGGGACAGGGCACCAGCACAGGGGGCACCGGTCCTGTCTGGGGGGAGACTGATCGAGCCTCCTCAGCTCTGACCCACCACATCACTGCTCTCTCCAGTACTGGACTGGTCTGGACTGGGACACTGCTCTCTCTCCAGTACTGGGACTGGACTGGGACACTGCTCTCTCTCCAGTACTGGGCTGGACTGGGACACTGCTCTCTCTCCAGTACTGGGACTGGACTGGGTCACTGCTCTCTCTCCAGTACTGGGCTGGATCACTGCTCTCTCACCAGTACTGGGCTGGACTGGGACACTGCTCTCTCTCCAGTACTGGGCTGGACTGGACTGGATCACTGCTCTCTCACCGGTACTGGACTGGACTGGGACACTGCTCTCTCTCCAGTACTGGACTAGACTGGGACACTGCTCTCTCTCCAGTACTGGACTAGACTGGGTCACTGCTCTCTCTCCAGTTATGGGACTGGACTGGACTGGGTTACTGCTTTCTCCCCAGTACTGGGACTGGACTGGGTCACTGCTTTCTCCAGTACTGGGCTGGTCTGGACTGGGACACTGCTCTCTCTCCAGTACTGGGACTGGACTGGGACACTGCTCTCTCTCCAGTACTGGGCTGGACTGGGACACTGCTCTCTCTCCAGTACTGGGCTGGACTGGGACACTGCTCTCTCTCCAGTACTGGGACTGGACTAGGACACTGCACTCTCCAGTACTGGGCTGGACTGGGACACTGCACTCTCCAGTACTGGGCTGGACTGGGACACTGCTCTCTCACCGGTACTGGGCTGGACTGGACTGGGTCACTGCTCTCTCTCCAGTACTGGGCTGGACTGGACTGGGTCACTGCTCTCTCTCCAGTACTGGGCTGGACTGGACTGGGTCGCTGCTCTCTCCCCAGTACTGGGACTGGACTGGGTCACTGCTCTTTCTCCAGTACTGGGACTGGACTGGGTCACTGCTTTCTCCAGTACTGGGCTGGACTGGACTGGACTGGGTCACTGCTCTCTCCCCAGCACTGGGACTGGACCGGACTGGGACACTGCTCTCTCCATTACTGGGCTGGACTGGACTAGGACCCTGCTCTCTCACCAGTACTGGGACTGGACTGGGAGAGAGTGGGATGACCCCTGGGGGTCGCGAGGGGGAACAGACGTCACCCCGACCGGGCAGAGCCGCGGGTCCGAGCCCCGAGGGCGTGCGCGCCGGCCCGCTTCACAAACAGAGCCCCTCCCCCTTTCCCCCAGGCCCCGCCCCCTCCCCCGGCTCCGCCCTCGCCCCCCCCTCCCCCTCCCTATGTCAGCTGGTGGGGCGCCTCCAGCATCTCCATCAGGAAGGTGTCGATGGGGGTGTCGCCGATGAGCTTGAAGAAGAAGAGGTGCTCCAGGCACTTCAGGCCGATCGAGCGCAGGGCCGGCAGCCGGAGGAGGAGCTTGGCGAACCTGGGGGCGGGACCGGGGGTTAGACCACGCCCCTCCGCTGCCAGGGGGGCGGCGGCTCGGCGGGAGGGGGCGCGGCCCGTTACCTGCCCTGCTGGTCGGGGTATCTCTGCTTGCAGTAGGCCTCCAGCGAGGCGTACACCTTCTCCCTGAGCAGCTCCACCTCGCTGGGGTTCGACAGCCCCTTGGCGTCTGCACAGGGCCAGAGGGGACAGCACAGGGTCAGGGGGGACAGCACGTCGAGGCACAGGGTCAGGGAGGACAGCGAGTCGAGGCACAGGGTCAGGGAGGACAGGGAGGGGACGGCACAGGGTCAGGGAGGACAGCACGTCGAGGCACAGGGTCAGGGGGGACAGCACAGGGTCAGGGGGGACAGCACGTCGAGGCACAGGGTCAGGGGGGACAGGGAGTCGAGGCACAGAGCCAGCACAGGGTCAGAGAGGACAGGGAGTCGAGGCACAGGGCCAGAGATTCGACAGCACAGAGCCAAAGGGGGCAGAGAGTCAACAGCACAGGGTCAGAGAGGACAGGGAGGGGACGGCACAGAGCCAGAGAGCCAACAGCACAGGGCCAGAGAGGACAGGGAGGGGACGGCACAGAGCCAGCACAGGGTCAGAGAGGACAGGGAGGGGACGGCACAGAGCCAGAGAGCCAACAGCACAGGGCCAGAGAGGACAGGGAGGGGACGGCACAGAGCCAGCACAGGGTCAGAGAGGACAGGGAGGGGACGGCACAGAGCCAGAGAGCCAACAGCACAGGGCCAGAGGGACAGGGAGTCGAGGGACAGAGCCAGAGAGCCAACAGCACAGGGTCAGAGAGGACAGGGAGTCGAGGCACAGAGCCAGAGAGTCAACAGCACAGGGTCAAAAAAGGACAGGGAGGGGACGGCACAGGGCCAGAGGGACAGGGAGTCGAGGCACAGGGCCGGAGGGACAGGGAGTCGAGGCACAGGGCCGGAGAAGACAGGGCTCAGAGCACAGATGTGTCCAGTACCTGGGTTGAACAGGATGATGGCCCGCAGGCAGCCCAGCTCGGTCTTGTCCATCTGCATGTCCCTCATCTTGCTGACCAGCTCCGTCAGCACCCTGAGAGCAGGGGAGAGAGGAGAGCAGGGGTCAGAGGTCAGACACCGCAGGACACCAGCACCAGACAGAGAGGAGCCACATGCCAGCACCCCGCAACCCTGTGTAATTACACCTTTATTACACGAGTTACTACCACTGGTGCACCGTGAGGTTGGAGCTTAATTAACCCCTTATTACTGTGCAACAGCCACACGTGTGATCTTGTTATTACCTGTCAAATATGGCGCCCACCTCCACACTGTGAGCACTGTCCCTGTGTGTTCAATCACAAAGTGTTATTACACAGTTATTACACTGTTAATACCTCCACGCTGAACACTGTCCCTGTATGTTCAATTACAAAGTGTTATTACACTGTTAATACCTCCACACTGAGCACTGTCCCTGTGTGTTCAATCACAGTTATTGTGTTATTACACAGCTATTACACTGTTAATACCTCCACATTGTAAGCACTGTCCCTGTCTGGGAGTCTGACTGACAGCACTGTCACACCTGGAGCGGATCAGACTGCTGCACACTGGGAGTCTGACTGACAGCACTGTCACACCTGGAGCGGATCAGACTGCTGCACACTGGGAGTCTGACTGACAGCACTGTCACACCTGGAGCGGATCAGACTGCTGCGCACTGGGAGTCTGACTGACAGCACTGTCACACCTGGAGCGGATCAGACTGCTGCACACTGGGAGTCTGACAGCACTGTCACACCTGGAGCGGATCAGACTGCTGCGCACTGGGAGTCTGACTGACAGCACTGTCACACCTGGAGCGGATCAGACTGCTGCACACTGGGAGTCTGACAGCACTGTCACACCTGGAGCGGATCAGACTGCTGCGCACTGGGAGTCTGACTGACAGCACTGTCACACCTGGAGCGGATCAGACTGCTGCACACTGGGAGTCTGACTGACAGCACTGTCACACCTGGAGCGGATCAGACTGCTGCACACTGGGAGTCTGACTGACAGCACTGTCACACCTGGAGCGGATCAGACTGCTGCGCACTGGGAGTCTGACTGACAGCACTGTCACACCTGGAGCGGATCAGACTGCTGCACACTGGGAGTCTGACTGACAGCACTGTGGGGGTCACTGCGGTCACTGCGGCGGTCCGGCCTCAGGTTACCTGTCGAAGATGGCGCCCACACCAGCGCTGTGCGCACTGTTCCTGTGCACGTGCAGCCCTGTGGCCAACAGGATCCCGTCCTTCACCGAGATCGAGCGATGGGAGAAGGAGGCGATGAGCAGCTCGTTCCACCCTGAGAGAGAGAGAGACGGGGTCAGCACAGCCGGACACTGCTCCAGCACTGCTCCGAGAGAGACAGGGGTCAGCACAGACACACTGGACAGCCGGACACTGCACCAGCACTGCTCCGAGAGAGACAGGGGTCAGCACAGACACGCTGGACAGCCGGACACTGCACCAGCACTGCTCCGAGAGAGACAGGGGTCAGCACAGACACGCTGGACAGCCGGACACTGCACCAGCACTGCTCCGAGAGAGACAGGGGTCAGCACAGACACGCTGGACAGCCGGACACTGCACCAGCACTGCTCCGAGAGAGACAGGGGTCAGCACAGACACGCCGGACAGCCGGACACTGCACCAGCACTGCTCCGAGAGAGACAGGGGTCAGCACAGACACGCCGGACAGCTGGACACTGCACCAGCACTGCTCCGAGAGAGACAGGGGTCAGCACAGACACGCTGGACAGCCGGACACTGCACCAGCACTGCACCGAGAGAGGCGGGGGTCAGCACAGACACGCCGGACAGCCGGACACTGCACCAGCACTGCTCCGAGAGAGACAGGGGTCAGCACAGACACGCCGGACAGCCGGACACTGCACCAGCACTGCTCCGAGAGAGACAGGGGTCAGCACAGACACGCCGGACAGCCGGACACTGCACCAGCACTGCACCGAGAGAGACAGGGGTCAGCACAGACACGCCGGACAGCCGGACACTGCACCAGCACTGCACCGAGAGAGACAGGGGTCAGCACAGACACGCCGGACAGCCGGACACTGCACCAGCACTGCTCCGAGAGAGACAGGGGTCAGCACAGACACGCCGGACAGCCGGACACTGCACCAGCACTGCTCCGAGAGAGACAGGGGTCAGCACAGACACGCCGGACAGCCGGACACTGCACCAGCACTGCACCGAGAGAGACAGGGGTCAGCACAGACACGCCGGACAGCCGGACACTGCACCAGCACTGCACCGAGAGAGACAGGGGTCAGCACAGACACGCCGGACAGCCGGACACTGCACCAGCACTGCACCGAGAGAGACAGGGGTCAGCACAGACACGCCGGACAGCTGGACACTGCTCCGAGAGAGGCGGGGGTCAGCACAGACACGCTGGACAGCCGGACACTGCACCAGCACTGCTCCGAGAGAGGCGGGGGTCAGCGCAGACACGCTGGACAGCCGGACACTGCACCAGCACTGCTCCGAGAGAGACAGGGGTCAGCACAGACACGCTGGACAGCCGGACACTGCACCAGCACTGCACCGAGAGAGGCGGGGGTCAGCGCAGACACGCTGGACAGCCGGACACTGCACCAGCACTGCTCCGAGAGAGGCAGGGGTCAGCACAGACACTCTGGACAGCTGGACACTGCACCAGCACTGCTCCGAGAGAGGCGGGGGTCAGCGCAGACACGCTGGACAGCCGGACACTCACCCGCCCTCAGCAGGATGACCTGGTCGTCCAGGGCCAGCTCGTGGAAGTGTGGGATGCGCTTGGCCCACTCCACCAGTGTGAACAGCTGCTTGTCCGCCGCCTGGCAGATGTTGGTCACTGGGTCATTGGGCTGGAGAGAGGAGAGAGAGGAGAGGGACTATTATATTTTATAACGTCTCTGTTGTAAATGTCTGTAGGTTTTATTTTACTTCTATTTTTTTGTTTTGTTCTATGTTAATTTTATTATTTTTATTTGCTGTGGCAACACTGATTGTACCCATCGGTCATGCTAATAAAGAGAGAGACAGACAGGACACGCAGAGAGACAGACAGGACTCACAAAGAGGAGAGAGGAGAGACAGAAACTCACAGAGAGAGAGAGAGATGAGAGACAGACAGGACACGCAGAAAGGAGAGAGGAGAGACAGAAAAACTCACAGAGAGAGAGGAGAGACAGAAAAACTCACAGAGAGAGAGGAGAGAGAGAGACAGACAGGGCTCACAGAGAGAGAGGAGAGAGAGAGAGACTCACAGAGTTGGCCCCGGAGCTCCCGTCGGAGTGCAGCTCTGTCTTCTGCTCCACGGCCATCTCCGCCTCCAGGATCTTCTCCACCGGCATCTCCTCGTTCACCGCGCTGGTGGACTCCACCTCCCCGTCCCGGTCCCTGTTCCTCTGGCGCTCCTCCTGCACCGCTGCAGGGCCGGGAGAGGAGAGAGGAGAGAGGAGACAGGGGGTAGGGAGAGGAGAGAGAGGGGAGAGAGGGGAGAAGAGAGGGGGGAGAGAGAGAGAGGAGACAGGGGGAGAAAGGAGAGTTAGAGGGGAGGGGAGAGAGGAGGAGAGGAGACAGAGGGGAAAGAGGAGAGAGGAGGAGAGGAGACAGGGGGGAGAGGAGAAAAGAGAGTTGGAGGGGAGAGAGGAGAAGGAGAAAGGAGGAGAGACAGACACACAGACAGATACACACGTTTCCCAGTTAGTATAAACTACAGTCACACAACACCTCACCCACGCACTCACCCACAGACACACACGCGCGCGCGCACACACGCACTGACCCAGTACCGGCCCGGCCCGGGTACCATCGGACTGGCCCACCCCCGCCGACGCCGGCGCTGGCACCTGCTCCTGTCCCTGGCCACACGCACGCACACACACACACGCACACACCCCCCCCGGCCCAGAGCTCCTCACAGCGCTGACGTTCGTCCTGGACCACTGGAGAAGGAGGGAGAGGAGAGGCAGAGAGAGGAGAGAGAGGGAGAGAGGAGACAGGGGGTTAGTGGGGCGCCCTCCCTCTCCTCTCTCTCCCTCCTCCCTCCTCTCCTCTCTCAGTCTGTCCTCTCCCTCGGGAGCGCAACACGCACAGCGGCCGGGCCAGCGGGCTCCCCGAGAGCCGCCCAGCTCAGCGGTCAGTGTCCAGCAGGCTCCCCGAGAGCCGCCCAGCTCAGAGGTCAGTGTCCAGCGGGCTCCCCGAGAGCCGCCCAGCTCAGAGGTCAGCGGTCAGGGTCTCTCTGCGGTCAGTGTCCAGCGGGTTCCCCGAGAGCCGCCCAGCTCAGAGGTCAGTGTCCAGCGGGCTCCCCGAGAGCCGCCCAGCTCAGAGGTCAGTGTCCAGCGGGCTCCCCGAGAGCCGCCCAGCTCAGAGGTCAGCGGTCAGGGTCTCTCTGCGGTCAGTGTCCAGCGGGTTCCCCGAGAGCCGCCCAGCTCAGAGGTCAGTGTCCAGCAGGCTCCCCGAGAGCCGCCCAGCTCAGAGGTCAGCGGTCAGGGTCTCTCTGCGGTCAGTGTCCAGCGGGTTCCCCGAGAGCCGCCCAGCTCAGAGGTCAGTGTCCAGCGGGCTCCCCGAGAGCCGCCCAGCTCAGCGGTCAGTGTCCAGCGGGCTCCCCGAGAGCCGCCCAGCTCAGCGGTCAGCGGTCAGGGTCTCTCTGCGGTCAGTGTCCAGCGGGTTCCCCGAGAGCCGCCCAGCTCAGAGGTCAGTGTCCAGCAGGCTCCCCGAGAGCCGCCCAGCTCAGAGGTCAGCGGTCAGGGGTTCCCCGAGAGCCGCCCAGCTCAGAGGTCAGTGTCCAGCAGGCTCCCCGAGAGCCGCCCAGCTCAGAGGTCAGCGGTCAGGGGTTCCCCGAGAGCCGCCCAGCTCAGAGGTCAGCGGTCAGTGTCTCTCTGCGGTCAGTGTCTCCCTGTGGTCAGTGTCTCCCTGTGGTCAGCGGTCAGTGTCTCCCTGTGGTCAGCGGTCAGTGGCTCTCAGCGGTCAGTGACCAGCTGTCTCCCTGAGAGCGCGCCCAGCTCAGCGGTCAGCGCTCAGTGTCTCTCTGCGGTCAGCGGTCAGTGGCTCTCTGCGGTCAGCGGCTCTCTGTGGTCAGTGTCTCCCTGTGGTCAGCGGTCAGTGTCTCCCTGTGGTCAGTGTCTCCCTGTGGTCAGCGGTCAGTGGCTCTCAGCGGTCAGTGACCAGCTGTCTCCCCGAGAGCCGCCCAGCTCAGCGGGTCAGCTCAGAGGTCAGCGGTCAGGGGTTCCCCGAGAGCCGCCCAGCTCAGAGGTCAGTGTCTCTCTGCGGTCAGCGGTCAGTGTCTCCCTGTGGTCAGTGTCTCCCTGTGGTCAGTGTCTCCCTGTGGTCAGCGGTCAGTGGCTCTCAGCGGTCAGTGACCAGCTGTCTCCCTGAGAGCGCGCCCAGCTCAGCGGTCAGTGTCTCTCAGCGGTCAGCAGTCAGTGACCAGCAGGCTCCCTGAGGGCGCTCCCAGCTCAGCGGTCAGCAGGCTCCCTTAGAGCACTCTCAGCTCAGCGGTCAGCGATCAGTGAGTCTCTGTGGTCAGTGGTCAGTCTCCCTGTGGTCAGTGTCTCCCCGTGGTCAGCGGTCCAGGCCCGGTCACTCACCCTCTCTCTTCATGCCCATGGCCAGACACTTCTGGTAGCGGCAGTACTGGCAGCGATTCCGCTGACGCTTGTCCACCAGACAGTCCTTGTTGTCCCTGCAGGTGTAGGTCAGGTCCTTCCTCACCGTCCTCTTGAAGAAGCCCTTACAGCCCTCACAGCTGTACACACCATAGTGCTTCCCTGAGGGAGAGGAGACACACTCCTGAGACAGGAGACACACTCACACACTGCTCTCCTGCAGGGACAGGAGACAGGAGACACTGTCCTCTTGAAGAAGCCCTTACAGCCCTCACAGCTGTACACACCATAGTGCTTCCCTGAGGGAGAGGAGACACACTCCTGAGACAGGAGACACACTCACACACTGCTCTCCTGCAGGGACAGGAGACAGGAGACACTGTCCTCTTGAAGAAGCCCTTACAGCCCTCACAGCTGTACACACCATAGTGCTTCCCTGAGGGAGAGGAGACACACTCCTGAGACAGGAGACACTCACACACACACACTCCTCTCCTGCAGGGACAGGAGACAGGAGACACTGTCCTCTTGAAGAAGCCCTTACAGCTGTACACACCATAGTGCTTCCCTGAGGGAGAGGAGACACACTCCTGAGACAGGAGACACACTCACACACACACTGCTCTCCTGCAGGGACAGGAGACAGGAGACACTGTCCTCTTGAAGAAGCCCTTACAGCCCTCACAGCTGTACACACCATAGTGCTTCCCTGAGGGATAGGAGACACACTCCTGAGACAGGAGACACACTCACACACACACTGCTCTCCTGCAGGGACAGGAGACAGGAGACACTGTCCTCTTGAAGAAGACCTTACAGCCCTCACAGCTGTACACACCATAGTGCTTCCCTGAGGGAGAGGAGACACACTCCTGAGACAGGAGACACACTCACACACACACTGCTCTCCTGCAGGGACAGGAGACAGGAGACACTGTCCTCTTGAAGAAGCCCTTACAGCCCTCACAGCTGTACACACCATAGTGCTTCCCTGAGGGAGAGGAGACACACTCCTGAGACAGGAGACACACTCACACACTGCTCTCCTGCAGGGACAGGAGACAGGAGACACTGTCCTCTTGAAGAAGCCCTTACAGCCCTCACAGCTGTACACACCATAGTGCTTCCCTGAGGGAGAGGAGACACACTCCTGAGACAGGAGACACACTCACACACTGCTCTCCTGCAGGGACAGGAGACAGGAGACACTGTCCTCTTGAAGAAGCCCTTACAGCCCTCACAGCTGTACACACCATAGTGCTTCCCTGAGGGAGAGGAGACACACTCCTGAGACAGGAGACACACACACACACACTGCTCTCCTGCAGGGACAGGAGACAGGAGACACTGTCCTCTTGAAGAAGCCCTTACAGCCCTCACAGCTTTACACACCATAGTGCTTCCCTGAGGGAGAGGAGACACACTCCTGAGACAGGAGACACACACACACACACACACACCGCTCTCCTGCAGGGACAGGAGACAGGAGACACTGTCCTCTTGAAGAAGCCCTTGCAGCCCTCACAGCTGTACACACCATAGTGCTTCCCTGAGGGAGAGGAGACACACTCCTGAGACAGGAGACACACTCACACACTGCTCTCCTGCAGGGCCAGGAGACAGGAGACACTGTCCTCTTGAAGAAGCCCTTACAGCCCTCACAGCTGTACACACCATAGTGCTTCCCTGAGGGAGAGGAGACACACTCCTGAGACAGGAGACACACTCACACACTGCTCTCCTGCAGGGACAGGAGACAGGAGACACTGTCCTCTTGAAGAAGCCCTTACAGCCCTCACAGCTGTACACACCATAGTGCTTCCCTGAGGGAGAGGAGACACACTCCTGAGACAGGAGACACACTCACACACACACTGCTCTCCTGCAGGGACAGGAGACAGGAGACACTGTCCTCTTGAAGAAGCCCTTACAGCTGTACACACCATAGTGCTTCCCTGAGGGAGAGGAGACACACTCCTGAGACAGGAGACACACTCACACACACACACTGCTCTCCTGCAGGGACAGGAGACAGGAGACACTGTCCTCTTGAAGAAGCCCTTACAGCCCTCACAGCTGTACACACCATAGTGCTTCCCTGAGGGAGAGGAGACACACTCCTGAGACAGGAGACACACTCACACACACACTGCTCTCCTGCAGGGACAGGAGACAGGAGACACTGTCCTCTTGAAGAAGCCCTTACAGCTGTACACACCATAGCGCTTCCCTGAGGGAGAGGAGACACACTCCTGAGACAGGAGACACACTCACACACACACTGCTCTCCTCCAGGGACAGGAGACAGGAGACACTGTCCTCTTGAAGAAGCCCTTACAGCCCTCACAGCTGTACACACCATAGTGCTTCCCTGAGGGAGAGGAGACACACTCCTGAGACAGGAGACACACTCACACACACACTGCTCTCCTCCAGGGACAGGAGACAGGAGACACTGTCCTCTTGAAGAAGCCCTTACAGCCCTCACAGCTGTACACACCATAGTGCTTCCCTGAGGGAGAGGAGACACACTCCTGAGACAGGAGACACACTCACACACACACTGCTCTCCTGCAGGGACAGGAGACAGGAGACACTGTCCTCTTGAAGAAGCCCTTACAGCCCTCACAGCTGTACACACCATAGTGCTTCCCTGAGGGAGAGGAGACACACTCCTGAGACAGGAGACACACTCACACACTGCTCTCCTGCAGGGACAGGAGACAGGAGACACTGTCCTCTTGAAGAAGCCCTTACAGCCCTCACAGCTGTACACACCATAGTGCTTCCCTGAGGGAGAGGAGACACACTCCTGAGACAGGAGACACACTCACACACTGATCTCCTGCAGGGACAGGAGACAGGAGACACTGTCCTCTTGAAGAAGCCCTTGCAGCCCTCACAGCTGTACACACCATAGTGCTTCCCTGAGGGAGAGGAGACACACTCCTGAGACAGGAGACACACACACACTGCTCTCCTGCAGGGACAGGAGACAGGAGACACTGTCCTCTTGAAGAAGCCCTTACAGCCCTCACAGCTGTACACACCATAGTGCTTCCCTGAGGGAGAGGAGACACACTCACACACACACACTGCTCTCCTGCAGGGACAGGAGACAGGAGACACTGTCCTCTTGAAGAAGCCCTTACAGCCCTCACAGCTGTACACACCATAGTGCTTCCCTGAGGGAGAGGAGACAAACTCCTGAGACAGGAGACACACTCACACACACACTGCTCTCCTGCAGGGACAGGAGACAGGAGACACTGTCCTCTTGAAGAAGCCCTTACAGCCCTCACAGCTGTACACACCATAGTGCTTCCCTGAGGGAGAGGAGACAAACTCCTGAGACAGGAGACACACTCACACACACACTGCTCTCCTGCAGGGACAGGAGACACTGTCCTCTTGAAGAAGCCCTTGCAGCCCTCACAGCTGTACACACCATAGTGCTTCCCTGAGGGAGAGGAGACACACTCACACACACACTGCTCTCCTGCAGGGACAGGAGACACTGTCCTCTTGAAGAAGCCCTTGCAGCCCTCACAGCTGTACACACCATAGTGCTTCCCTGAGGGAGAGGAGACACACTCCTGAGACAGGAGACACACTCACACACACACTGCTCTCCTGCAGGGACAGGAGACAGGAGACACTGTCCTCTTGAAGAAGCCCTTGCAGCCCTCACAGCTGTACACACCATAGTGCTTCCCTGAGGGAGAGGAGACACACTCCTGAGACAGGAGACACACTCACACACACACTGCTCTCCTGCAGGGACAGGAGACACTGTCCTCTTGAAGAAGCCCTTGCAGCCCTCACAGCTGTACACACCATAGTGCTTCCCTGAGGGAGAGGAGACACACTCCTGAGACAGGAGACACACTCACACACACACTGCTCTCCTGCAGGGACAGGAGACACTGTCCTCTTGAAGAAGCCCTTACAGCCCTCACAGCTGTACACACCATAGTGCTTCCCTGAGGGAGAGGAGACACACTCCTGAGACAGGAGACACACTCACACACTGCTCTCCTGCAGGGACAGGAGACACTGTCCTCTTGAAGAAGCCCTTACAGCCCTCACAGCTGTACACACCATAGTGCTTCCCTGAGGGAGAGGAGACACACTCCTGAGACAGGAGACACACTCACACACACACACTGCTCTCCTGCAGGGACAGGAGACAGGTGACACTGTCCTCTTGAAGAAGCCCTTGCAGCCCTCACAGCTGTACACACCATAGTGCTTCCCTGAGGGAGAGGAGACACACTCCTGAGATAGGAGACACACTCACACACTGCTGGCTGCCCAGAGAGGACAGGCTCAGTGACCACAGCCTGGCCAGAGACACTGGAGACAGGCAGACCTGGCTGTCCAGAGAGGACAGGCTCAGTGACCACAGCCTGGACACACACACTGGACACAGGCAGACCAGGCTGCCCAGAGAGGACAGGCTCAGTGACCGTAGTCTGGACGGACACACTGGACACAGGCAGACCTGGCTGCCCAGAGAGGACAGGCTCAGTGACCACACCCTGGACACACACACTGGACACAAGTAGACCTGGCTGTCCAGAGAGGACAGGCTCAGTGACCACAGCCTGGACACACACTGGACACAGGCAGACCTGGCTGTCCAGAGAGGACAGGCTCAGTGACCACAGCCTGGACACACACACTGGACACAGGCAGACCTGGCTGCCCAGACAGGACAGGCTGTGCTCCCACTGCCAGCGGGGAGAAATAGAGACAGAGGTGCACTTCCTACTGCACTGGGACAGATACTCTGGGATTGGAGAAACATTCTTCCCTAAACTCAGAAATCTAATCCCAGAGTTCCCACCCCTGCCAGAATCCCAGCGGGTCCCGATCCTACTGGGAGAGGGCGGAGGGAACTCCGCTGAACTGGCGGCCCAGTGTGTGATCTCCTGTCCCAGCCAGAGCCCCAGTGAGCCTGTCTCCCAGTCCTGCTCCTGTCTAGATGGAGAGACCGGAGGACCGTGTCTGTACTGTAAATGTCTGCAGCTCTGTGTTCCATGTTAACTGTATGTGTTTTGCTGTGGCAACACTGACTGTACTGACTTCACGCCAGTAAAGCGCCTTGAACTGGACTGGACTGAGCTGACAGCACAGGAGAGAGAGAGGAGAGACAGGAGAAGGAGAGGAGACTCGGACAGGGCGCTCTCTCACCTGAGGAGCGGTCCCCACAGATGGCACAGAGGCGCTTCTGGGACATCATGGGCCCGGGGCTGTGAGCCGACATGGGCTTCAGGCCGAAGGGAGGCTTGACGTCGTCGGAGCTGGTGACCGTGTGCAGCCCAGACATGGACACTGTGGAGTTAATCTGACACAGAGACACAGGGGTTCATACACTGACTGGACACTCCAGGACATGAACACTGCACTGAGAGAGAGAGGGGTTCATACAGACACACTGACTGGACACTCCAGTACATGAACACTGCACTGAGAGAGAGAGGGGTTCATACACACACACTGACTGGACACTCCAGTACATGAACACTGCACTGAGAGAGAGAGGGGTTCATACACACACACTGACTGGACACTCCAGTACATGAACACTGCACTGAAAGAGAGGGGTTCACACACACACACTGACTGGACACTCCAGGACATGAACACTGCACTGAGAGAGAGAGGGGTTCACACACACACACTGACTGGACACTCCAGTACATGAACACTGCACTGAGAGAGAGAGGGGTTCATACAGACACACTGACTGGACACTCCAGTACATGAACACTGCACTGAGAGAGAGAGGGGTTCATACACACACACTGACTGGACACTCCAGTACATGAACACTGCACTGAGAGAGAGAGGGGTTCATACACACACACTGACTGGACACTCCAGTACATGAACACTGCACTGAGAGAGAGAGGGGTTCATACACACACACTGACTGGACACTCCAGTACATGAACACTGCACTGAGAGAGAGAGGGGTTCACACACACACACTGACTGGACACTCCAGTACATGAACACTGCACTGAGAGAGAGAGGGGTTCATACACACACACTGACTGGACACTCCAGTACATGAACACTGCACTGAGAGAGAGAGGGGTTCATACACACACACTGACTGGACACTCCAGTACATGAACACTGCACTGAGAGAGAGAGGGGTTCATACACACACACTGACTGGACACTCCAGTACACTAACACTGCACTGAGAGAGAGAGGGGTTCATACAGACACACTGACTGGACACTCCAGTACATGAACACTGCACTGAGAGAGAGAGGGGTTCACACACACACACTGACTGGACACTCCAGTACATGAACACTACACTGAGAGAGAGGGGGGTTCATACACACACACTGACTGGACACTCCAGTACATGAACACTGCACTGAGAGAGAGAGGGGTTCATACAGACACACTGACTGGACACTCCAGTACATGAACACTGCACTGAGAGAGAGAGGGGTTCATACACACACACTGACTGGACACTCCAGTACATGAACACTGCACTGAGAGAGAGAGGGGTTCATACAGACACACTGACTGGACACTCCAGTACATGAACACTGCACTGAGAGAGAGAGGGGTTCACACACACACTGACTGGACACTCCAGGACATGAACACTGCACTGAGAGAGAGAGGGGTTCATACAGACACACTGACTGGACACTCCAGTACATGAACACTGCACTGAGAGAGAGAGGGGTTCACACACACACTGACTGGACACTCCAGGACATGAACACTGCACTGAGAGAGAGAGGGGTTCATACAGACACACTGACTGGACACTCCAGTACATGAACACTGCACTGAGAGAGAGAGGGGTTCATACAGACACCCTGACTGGACACTCCAGTACATGAACACTGCACTGAGAGAGAGAGGGGTTCATACAGACACACTGACTGGACACTCCAGTACATGAACACTGCACTGAGAGAGAGAGGGGTTCATACAGACACACTGACTGGACACTCCAGTACATGAACACTGCACTGAGAGAGAGAGAGGGGTTCATACAGACACACTGACTGGACACTCCAGTACATGAACACTGCACTGAGAGAGAGAGGGGTTCATACAGACACACTGACTGGACACTCCAGTACATGAACACTGCACTGAGAGAGAGAGGGGTTCATACACACACACTGACTGGACACTCCAGTACATGAACACTGCACTGAGAGAGAGAGGGGTTCACACAGACACACTGACTGGACACTCCAGTACATGAACACTGCACTGAGAGAGAGAGGGGTTCATACACACACCCTGACTGGACACTCCAGTACATGAACACTGCACTGAGAGAGAGAGGGGTTCATACACACACACTGACTGGACACTCCAGGACATGAACACTGCACTGAGAGAGAGAGGGGTTCATACACACACCCTGACTGGACAGACTGGGAGGGAGCCCCACTCACCTGCGGGCTGCTGATAGGGCCATACCCCACGCTGGGGGTGCCGGGAACGCAGGGCGACCCCAGCGAGGAGCTGATGACGGAGAAGGGGGACCCCAGGCTGCTGATGGGCGAGTTGACCGCCGTCGTCATGGGGGGCAGGGGCGTCATGGCGGCGGCCGGGGGGGCCAGCGAGGGGGAGCGCTGCGCTGAGGGGGGGGAGGAGACGGAGGAGCTGTCGGGACTGCGGGAGTCTGAGGGAGAGGATATCAGCTTCAGCAACGCGGCCGGGCTGCTTGTTCCCCACCCCCACCCCCCTCTGTGTACAGAAGAGCCTCCTGTCCTGACTGGAGGAGCTCACCCAGCTGTGTCTGGAGAGAAGCCAGGGTATCGGCTTCAACAGCAGGGCTGGGCAGCTTGTTCCCCACCCCCACCCCCCTCTGTGTACAGTAGAGCCTCCTGTCCTGACTGGAGGAGCTCACCCAGCTGTGTCTGGAGAGAAGCCAGGGTATCGGCTTCAACCACAGGGCTGGGCAGCTTGTTCCCCACCCCCACCCCCCTCTGTGTACAGAAGAGCCTCCTGTCCTGACTGGAGGAGCTCACCCAGCTGTGTCTGGAGAGAAGCCAGGGTATCGGCTTCAACAGCAGGGCTGGGCAGCTTGTTCCCCACCCCCACCTCCCTCTGTGTACAGAAGAGCCTCCTGTCCTGACTGGAGGAGCTCACCCAGCTGTGTCTGGAGAGAAGCCAGGGTATCGGCTTCAACCACAGGGCTGGGCAGCTTGTTCCCCACCCCCACCCCCCTCTGTGTACAGAAGAGCCTCCTGTCCTGACTGGAGGAGCTCACCCAGCTGTGTCTGGAGAGAAGCCAGGGTATCGGCTTCAACAGCAGGGCTGGGCAGCTTGTTCCCCACCCCCACCTCCCTCTGTGTACAGAAGAGCCTCCTGTCCTGACTGGAGGAGCTCACCCAGCTGTGTCTGGAGAGGAGCCAGGGTATCGGCTTCAACCGCAGGGCTGGGCAGCCTGTTTCCCACCCCCACCCCCCTCTGTGTACAGTAGAGCCTCCTGTCCTGACTGGAGGAGCTCACCCAGCTGTGTCTGGAGAGGAGCCAGGGTATCGGCTTCAACCACAGGGCTGGGCAGCCTGTTCCCCTCCTCCACCACTCTCTGTGTACAGAAGAGCCTCCTGTCCTGACTGGAGGAGCTCACCCAGCTGTGTCTGGAGACTGTGACACTCCCACTTGGAGCTACACTGTAGCTGTGTGTCTCCAGCACTGCACAGGCTGACAGGCTGAGAAACACAGACTGACAAGACAGGCAAGAGAGACAGACCGACACTGGCAGGGGGAGAGACAGAGACACAAACAAGACAGGCAAGAGAGACAGACCGACACTGGCAGGGGGAGAGACAGAGACACAAACAAGACAGGCAAGAGAGACAGACCGACACTGGCAGGGGGAGAGACAGAGACACAAACAAGACAGGCAAGAGAGACAGACCGACACTGGCAGGGGGAGAGACAGAGACACAAACAAGACAGGCAAGAGAGACAGACCGACACTGGCAGGGGGAGAGACAGAGACACAAACAAGACAGGCAAGAGAGACAGACCGACACTGGCAGGGGGAGAGACAGAGACACAAACAAGACAGGCAAGAGAGACAGACCGACACTGGCAGGGGGAGAGACAGAGACACAAACAAGACAGGCCGAGAGGCAGACCGACACTGGCAGAGGGAGAGACAGAGACACAAACAAGGCAGGCCAGAGAGACAGACAAGACACTGGCAGAGGGAGAGATAGCGACAGACAGAGACACACGGACGGGCTGAGAGACAGACCGAGAATCAGACAGACAGGCGGGTCTATAAACGCCCGCAGACAGACAGAGAGAGACTCAGACAGACGGCCTGGTCTGTATCCGCTTACAGACAGACGGGCCTGGCTATAAATACCCACAGACGCGCTGCCTGCGCTCCGAGTGAAGACCCACGGCGGCCAGAAAACACGAGTGATTCCCCACAGCCCGCGGCGGCAGCACACGCTCGCACGCCCAGCCCACTCCCCGACGTGAAACACAAGCGGCTCAAAACAAATATACCCCCCGACATGACGATTTCCAACCGTCCTCTTACCTCTACTGTCGCCCATGGCGGACGCCTGGGCCTCTGTGGTGGCGGGGGGGCGGCGGCGGCGACAGTCCGATCAGGGCGCCTCGGCTCCCGGCCGGCGACTCAACTCCAGCCCGAGGCCTCACTCGGGCCTCCGGGCCAAAGCTCCCAAAACACGGGTCTGGGCGCTTGCGTCTCAGGAACTCCCAAGACCCTCCCCTCGTCGACAAGTCGAACTCTTTCAAATTAAAAGAATAAACGAGGGGCTAAAAAAACGCCAATAACAAGAACAACAACAACACTCCGACTCCGAAAGCCAGTGAGCTGGGAGAGCCGAGCTGTCGAAGTTTCCAGACCTTCGCCGCCGCCGAAGCCAAACGGAAAACAACAACAGCAGCAGCAGCAAAATCGAAGCGTTTTCACCCACGGAGAGGGGGGCAGAAAGTGCAAAAAAAAACAAACAAACCCCACAACAAAAACAGTCAATTAAACTCGAAATAAAAGTGAACCAGCGCTGGTATTTCCCGAACTCGCAGGGGGAGAAAGGGAGAGAGAGAGAGAGAGACTCGCTGTGCACCGCTGCCAATCAGAATAAGTCATAAAAACACACACGCGAGAAAACAAAAAACACGAGTGGAAAATCCACGGGGCCCCCCCGCCGCTTTTGCGCTGGAATAAAATAACCCCCGCAGCCTACGAGGGCATTAGAGCGGAGGAAGAGCATAAAATAGAGAAGTCGGACCCGATCCTGACTCTACGTCTCCTCTCCTCTCTCTCCCCCCCTCCTCTCATCTCATCTCGCTTCCTTTGCTCCTGTTCTGCATTTTAAACGCAAGAGGCGCTGCTCGGGCAACTGCAGCCATTTTGGCTCCGCCGCACGTTGGAGGGGGGAGGGGTAGGGGGCGGGGCCGGCGGCGCCGGGCGAGGGAGGCCGGAGCCAAAATGGCGGACCGCGGGGCAGCCAGTTTCCGCTCGCAGGGAGGGAGACTCAGCCGCCTCCTCCTCCTTCTTCCTCCCCTCACCCCACTACAACCCAACCAGTCTCCCCACCGCCGCCGGGTCGAGCACAGCCCTCCGTTCTCGAGCTCCTGGCGGCGTCCGTTTGTGTTAAATCCGTTGGTCCGCTGTTGTTTTGATTCTCGTACAGGAAGCGTAGGCTCTCCCGCGCGGCCCGGCTCCCATCTCTCCCTCCTGCACGGTTTCACTGTGACCCCTGTTGTTTTATTCCCTTCCACCCGGGAGAAAGAACTGTGTGTTTTGTTGCAGTTGCAGTTGCTGGAAGGGCAGGCGGGGAGAGGGATCGAGCCCCAGCACAGCCCCGAGCAGAAAGAGGAGGTGCCACAAACACACACACACACGGACGGGCGGGCGGGCTGGCTGCAGGGCCTTACGTGGACACTCGAGCCGAAGGCTGACTCTCATCCCGGGGTCAGAGTTGGCAGAGCTGACGGTGAGGGAGCTGCACTCCATTTTAAAGTCGTTTTAAAGACGGTTTTATTGAAGTCAAAGAGTTTTATTGGCACTCACTGCCAGGCAAACCTGGAGCGGATCAGACTGCTGCGCACTGGGAGTCTGACTGACAGCACTGTCACACCTGGAGCGGATCAGACTGCTGCGCACTGGGAGTCTGACAGACAGCACTGTCACATCTGGAGCGGATCAGACTGCTGCGCACTGGGAGTCTGACTGACAGCACTGTCACACCTGGAGCGGATCAGACTGCTGCGCACTGGGAGTCTGACAGCACTGTCACACCTGGAGCGGATCAGACTGCTGCGCACTGGGAGTCTGACAGACAGCACTGTCACACCTGGAGCGGATCAGACTGCTGCACACTGGGAGTCTGACTGACAGCACTGTCACACCTGGAGCGGATCAGACTGCTGCGCACTGGGAGTCTGACTGACAGCACTGTCACACCTGGAGCGGATCAGACTGCTGCACACTGGGAGTCTGACTGACAGCACTGTCACACCTGGAGCGGATCAGACTGCTGCGAACTGGGAGTCTGACAGCACTGTCACACCTGGAGCGGATCAGACTGCTGCGCACTGGGAGTCTGACTGACAGCACTGTCACACCTGGAGCGGATCAGACTGCTGCACACTGGGAGTCTGACTGACAGCACTGTCACACCTGGAGCGGATCAGACTGCTGCGCACTGGGAGTCTGACTGACTGCACTGTCACACCTGGAGCGGATCAGACTGCTGCACACTGGGAGTCTGACAGCACTGTCACACCTGGAGCGGATCAGACTGCTGCGCACTGGGAGTCTGACTGACAGCACTGTCACACCTGGAGCGGATCAGACTGCTGCACACTGGGAGTCTGACTGACAGCACTGTCACACCTGGAGCGGATCAGACTGCTGCACTGTCACACCTGGAGCGGATCAGACTGCTGCGCACTGGGAGTCTGACTGACAGCACTGTCACACCTGGAGCGGATCAGACTGCTGCGCACTGGGAGTCTGACTGACAGCACTGTCACACCTGGAGCGGATCAGACTGCTGCACACTGGGAGTCTGACTGACAGCACTGTCACACCTGGAGCGGATCAGACTGCTGCGCACTGGGAGTCTGACTGACAGCACTGTCACACCTGGAGCGGATCAGACTGCTGCGCACTGGGAGTCTGACAGCACTGTCACACCTGGAGCGGATCAGACTGCTGCGCACTGGGAGTCTGACAGCACTGTCACACCTGGAGTGGATCAGACTGCTGCGCACTGGGAGTCTGACTGACAGCACTGTCACACCTGGAGCGGATCAGACTGCTGCGCACTGGGAGTCTGACTGACAGCACTGTCACACCTGGAGCGGATCAGACTGCTGCGCACTGGGAGTCTGACTGACAGCACTGTCACACCTGGAGCGGATCAGACTGCTGCGCACTGGGAGTCTGACTGACAGCACTGTCACACCTGGAGCGGATCAGACTGCTGCACACTGGGAGTCTGACTGACAGCACTGTCACACCTGGAGCGGATCAGACTGCTGCGCACTGGGAGTCTGACTGACAGCACTGTCACACCTGGAGCGGATCAGACTGCTGCACACTGGGAGTCTGACTGACAGCACTGTCACACCTGGAGCGGATCAGACTGCTGCGCACTGGGAGTCTGACTGACAGCACTGTCACACCTGGAGCGGATCAGACTGCTGCGCACTGGGAGTCTGACTGACAGCACTGTCACACCTGGAGCGGATCAGACTGCTGCACACTGGGAGTCTGACTGACAGCACTGTCACACCTGGAGCGGATCAGACTGCTGCGCACTGGGAGTGCGTTATACCACAGACCTGCGTATGGGTAAAACGACAATAACCTCGTACAACCAGGAACTATTCTTCTGTGACATTTTATTCTTTTTTTTTTTTACAAAAGAAAAGAAAAGTAATTCACACCATCCAAAATGAAATAAAACCACGAGGCTAAAGACGAGCTAGTCAGCCACTTCTCTCTCTCTCTCTCGCCCCTGAGGGGGCTGGAATGGGCTGAGGGAGACGGGACCCCCCTCTCTCACACAAAACCCCACGGCGGCCCCCAGCTGGCAGCAGTGCACTGTGGGCAGGGGTGTGGTGAGCACACGTGCGAGCCCTCGTGACAGACACGAGGGCTCCGACGTTACCGGGGCAACCAGACCGGTACTTCCTGTCTGTACACACGGGTGTGTCTGCACACACTCACACACACACACACAGGGCACAGCCCGAGATGCACACCTTGCGGAGAACTGTGAAGAGAGGGCTGTCCACTCCTGGTCCTGGAGGGGTCAGTCAGTCAGTGTGTGTGTCCACTCCTGGTCCTGGAGGGGTCAGTCAGTGTGTGTCCACTCCTGGTCCTGGAGGGGTCAGTCAGTCAGTGTGTGTGTCCACTCCTGGTCCTGGAGGGGTCAGTCAGTCAGTGTGTGTGTCCACTCCTGGTCCTGGAGGGGTCAGTCAGTCCGTGTGTGTGTCCACTCCTGGTCCTGGAGGGGTCAGTGTGTGTGTCCAGTCCTGGTCCTGGAGGGGTCAGTGTGTGTGTCCAGTCCTGGTCCTGGAGGGGTCAGTGTGTGTGTCCAGTCCTGGTCCTGGAGGGGTCAGTCAGTGTGTGTGTGTTCAGTCCTGGTCCTGGAGGGGTCAGTCAGTGTGTGTGTCCAGTCCTGGTCCTGGAGGGGTCAGTCAGTGTGTCCAGTCCTGGTCCTGGAGGGGTCAGTCAGTGTGTGTGTGTTCAGTCCTGGTCCTGGAGGGGTCAGTCAGTCAGTGTGTCCAGTCCTGGTCCTGGAGGGGTCAGTCAGTGTGTGTCCAGTCCTGGTCCTGGAGGGGTCAGTCAGTTTGTCCAGTCCTGGTCCTGGAGGGGTCAGTCAGTGTGTGTGTGTCCAGTCCTGGTCCTGGAGGGGTCAGTCAGTGTGTGTGTGTCCAGTCCTGGTCCTGGAGGGGTCAGTCAGTGTGTGTGTGTCTGCAGTCATGACACTGTGACCTCTGACCCCAAACACTGGCACCCAACCCCCCCCGGCACTGAGCCCCCCAGAAGACAGACAGACCGTGACCTCAGAAACGACAACTAAAGAAGTAACAAAAATAATCTTCCTCCTCCTCCTCCTCCCCCTCCGGTCAGTCTGTGCTCAGCGCTCCCGCGGGTGGGCCGCGGTATCCCCCCCCCTCACTCGTACTCGGCGATCAGGACCATCATGCCCACCCCGAACAGCAGCGCCAGCACCTCCAGCAGGGACTGGGCCGGGCCGGCCTGGCCCAGCAGCAGCTCGGGCAGCACGGTCACCGTGGCGATGTACACGAAGCCCCCCGCTGTGAAGGGCAGGACCCAGGCGGTCGCCGTGGCGCCCGCGCCCTCAGCCAGCAGCGAGCAGGCGGTGCCCGCCAGCGCCCCCAGGGCGGTCAGCAGCTGCAGCAGCATGGCCTGGACACAGGGGGAGAGGACACGGCGGTCAGCGGAGGGGACACAGAGAGACAGAGGGGACAGCGGACAGTACCTTCCTCTTGGTGCAGCCCGACTGGACCAGGATGGCGAGAGAGAGACGGGGGACAGGGGACAGGGGACAGTACCTTCCTCTTGGTGCAGCCCGACTGGACCAGGATGGCGAGAGAGAGACGGGGGACAGGGGACAGGGGACAGGGGACAGTACCTTCCTCTTGGTGCAGCCCGACTGGACCAGGATGGGGAGAGAGAGAGTGGACAGTGGACAGGGGGACAGTGGACAGTGGACAGGGGGACAGTGGACAGTACCTTCCTCTTGGTGCAGCCCGACTGGACCAGGATGGCGAGAGAAAGACGGGGGACGGGGGACAGGGGACAGTACCTTCCTCTTGGTGCAGCCCGACTGGACCAGGATGGCGAGAGAGAGACGGTGGACAGCGGACAGGGGGACAGTGGACAGGGGGACAGTGGACAGTACCTTCCTCTTGGAGCAGCCCGACTGGACCAGGATGGCGAGAGAGAGACGGGGGACAGTGGACAGGGGGACAGTGGACAGGGGGACAGTGGACAGTACCTTCCTCTTGGTGCAGCCCGACTGGACCAGGATGGTGAGAGAGAGACGGGGGACAGCGGACAGGGGGACAGTGGACAGTACCTTCCTCTTGGTGCAGCCCGACTGGACCAGGATGGCGAGAGAGAGACGGTGGACAGTGGACAGGGGGACAGTGGACAGTACCTTCCTCTTGGTGCAGCCCGACTGGACCAGGATGGGGAGAGAGAGAGTGGACAGTGGACAGTGGACAGTGGACAGTGGACAGGGGGACAGTGGACAGGGGGACAGTGGACAGTACCTTCCTCTTGGTGCAGCCCGACTGGACCAGGATGGCGAGAGAGAGAGTGGACAGTGGACAGTGGACAGTGGACAGGGGGACAGTGGACAGTACCTTCCTCTTGGTGCAGCCCGACTGGACCAGGATGGCGAGAGAGAGAGTGGACAGTGGACAGGGGGACAGTGGACAGTACCTTCCTCTTGGTGCAGCCCGACTGGACCAGGATGGCGAGAGAGAGACGGTGGACAGTGGACAGTGGACAGTGGACAGGGGGACAGTGGACAGTACCTTCCTCTTGGTGCAGCCCGACTGGACCAGGATGGGGAGAGAGAGAGTGGACAGTGGACAGTGGACAGTGGACAGGGGGACAGTGGACAGGGGGACAGTGGACAGTACCTTCCTCTTGGTGCAGCCCGACTGGACCAGGATGGGGAGAGAGAGAGTGGACAGTGGACAGTGGACAGTGGACAGGGGGACAGTGGACAGGGGGACAGTGGACAGTACCTTCCTCTTGGTGCAGCCCGACTGGACCAGGATGGCGAGAGAGAGAGTGGACAGTGGACAGTGGACAGGGGGACAGTGGACAGTACCTTCCTCTTGGTGCAGCCCGACTGGACCAGGATGGCGAAGTCTCCGATCTCGTGTGGGACCTCGTGCAGCAGGATGGTCACCGTGGTGACGACCCCCACCGCGGGGCTGATCAGGAAGGACGCCCCGATGGCCAGCCCGTCCGTGAAGTTGTGGGTGAAGTCGGCCGCCAGGTTCAGGTACCCCGAAACCTTGATATCTGTACAGGGAGAGAGACAGGCTCAGACACCCCGAAACCTTGACATCTGTACAGGGAGAGAGACAGGCTCAGACGCCCCGAAACCTTGATATCTGTACAGGCAGAGAGACAGGCTCAGACACCCCTAAACCTTGATATCTGTACAGGGAGAGAGACAGGCTCAGACGCCCCGAAACCTTGACATCTGTACAGGGAGAGAGACAGGCTCAGACGCCCCGAAACCTTGACATCTGTACAGGGAGAGAGACAGGCTCAGACGCCCCGAAACCTTGACATCTGTACAGGGAGAGAGACAGGCTCAGACGCCCCGAAACCTTGACATCTGTACAGGGAGAGAGACAGGCTCAGACGCCCCGAAACCTTGACATCTGTACAGGCAGAGAGACAGGCTCAGACGCCCCGAAACCTTGACATCTGTACAGGGAGAGAGACAGGCTCAGACGCCCCGAAACCTTGACATCTGTACAGGCAGAGAGACGGGCTCAGACGCCCCGAAACCTTGACATCTGTACAGGCAGAGAGACGGGCTCAGACACCCCGAAACCTTGACATCTGTACAGGCAGAGAGACGGGCTCAGACGCCCCGAAACCCCATTATCTGTACAGAGAGACAGAAGCCCATGAACACACCGCGAGACCAGCTTCCACAGACTGTCCCTCAAGTACCTGTCTGTCTCTCCACCTCCTGCTCCTTCCTCTGCTCCTGGGCCTGGCTGTCGGTCTTCCTCTGCCTCACCCCCTCCTGCTCAACCCTCCCCCCCTTCTCCTCCGGCTCCTCCGGCTTCTCCAGCTTCTCCGGGGCTCCTGGGGGGAGAGAGGGACATTGAGAGAGAGGGACCGGGAGAGAGAGGGACCGGGAGAGAGAGAGGGGACTGGGACAGGAGAGAGAGGGGGAGAGGGGACAGGAGAGAGAGGGGGAGAGGGGACAGTGAGAGAGAGGGACCGGGAGAGAGGACAGTGAGAGAGAGGGACCGGGAGAGAGAGAGGGGACCGGGAGAGAGAGAGGGGACCGGGAGAGAGAGGGGACAGTGACCTGTACCTACCGTGGGCGTGAGAGTGGGCGTGGGAGTGGGCGTGGGAGTGGGCGTGCCCCCCCTTCAGCAGGCGCACAAACTTCTCCACCACCAGGAAGGCCACGATGCCGGCCAGCACCCACAGCCCCACCGACATCATGTGGCCGTGAGCGCCACCTGCAGGGGGAGGGAGGGGACAGCGCCGCCTGAGACACTGCTGATCCCCCAGTCTGCACCCGCTTCCAGGAAACACCCCCCCCCGCCCGCCCGTCAATCATACCCGAGTGGGAGTGTCCATGGTCACCTGACTCCTCCTGGCCCTGGGAGTGGCTGTGTCCCTCCTCACCGTGGTGCGAGTGAGGCTCTGAAAGAGAGGAGTCCAGACCCTCACACAGAGCCCTGAGGCACTCCTCACACAGAGAGAGGAGTCCAGACCCTCACACAGACCCCAGAGACACCCCTCACACAGAGAGAGGAGTCCAGACCCTCACACAGACCCCAGAGGCACTCCTCACACAGAGAGAGGAGTCCAGACCCTCACACAGACCCCAGAGACACTCCTCACACACAGAGAGAGGAGTCCAGACCCTCACACAGACCCCAGAGACACTCCTCACACAGAGAGAGGAGTCCAGACCCTCACACAGACCCCAGAGACACTCCTCACACAGAGAGAGGAGTCCGGACCCTCACACAGACCCCAGAGACACTCCTCACACAGAGAGAGGAGTCCGGACCCTCACACAGACCCCAGAGACACTCCTCACACAGAGAGAGGAGTCCAGACCCTCACACAGACCCCAGAGACACTCCTCACACAGAGAGAGGAGTCCAGACCCTCACACAGACCCCAGAGACACTCCTCACACAGAGAGAGGAGTCCAGACCCTCACACAGACCCCAGAGACACTCCTCACACAGAGAGAGGAGTCCAGACCCTCACACAGACCCCAGAGACACTCCTCACACAGAGAGAGGAGTCCAGACCCTCACACAGACCCCAGGGACACTCCTCACACAGAGAGAGGAGTCCAGACCCTCACACAGAGAGAGGAGTCCAGACCCTCACACAGACCCGGAGGCTCACCCAGCGCGTGTGGGATCAGGTGCAGGAAGGCGTCCCCCAGCAGCCCCCCGGACGCGAAGCTCAGCAGGACCTTCAGCAGGTTCTGGTGCTGGTCGGTGTTGGACTGGACCGGTATCAGGAAGAGGATGAGGAAGGGAGCCGCGCTGATCAGCAGGGTGGCGCCCACAGCCTGGCCGGGTCAGAAGGGGACAGGCCCGGGTCAGAACCGGACGGGACGGGCCGGGTTGGCGCCTCTCAGCCGACCAGAGCTCGGCGGTGTCGGTCTCGCGCTCTCTCTCTCCGTACCTGAGTCCACAGCTCCAGCGTGCTCCTGCTGTCTCCTGCCCCTCTCTCCCGTCTCTCGCTCCCGTCGGCGTGAGGCTCAGAGTGAGAGTGCGCGTGGGGCTCAGAGTGAGCGTGAGAGTGCGAATCCTCGTGCGAGTGAGCGTGCGAATCCCCGTGCGAGTGGGCGTGCGAATCCCCGTGCGAGTGGGCGTGCGAATCCCCGTGCGAGTGGGCGTGCGAATCCCCGTGCGAGTGGGCGTGCGAATCCCCGTGCGAGGGCAGGTTGGCCTCGGCGCTCCACTTGCTGGCGCCGTGGTGCATCTTCCCCCCCCCGTGCGAGTGGCCGTGGCAGCCGCCGCCGCCGCCGCCGCCGCCCCCGTGCGAGTGGGAGTGGGAGTGGGAGAGCGCGGGCTGGAGGAGGGCGCCGGCGGCGAACAGCGCCGCCCAGAGGACAGACAGGCGCACTGCGCCTCTCCCTGCCAATGTCATCCTTCACACCTGGGGGGAGAGAGAGAGAGAGACAGGACTGGACCTGTAATTAACGCTAACTAACCACCCCGGCCTGCGGGTCACAGAGCTCTTTGCACACAGGAGGGGACCTGCACCAGTAACCCCACCTGGGAGACGCTCAGATACCATTGTGCACCAGTAACCCCACCTGGGAAACGCACAGATACCATTGTGCACCAGTAACCCCACCTGGGAGACGCTCAGATACCATTGTGCACCAGTAACCCCACCTGGGAGACGCACAGCGATCAGTCTGCACCAGTAACCCCACCTGGGAGACGCACAGATACCATTGAGCACCAGTAACCCCACCTGGGAAACGCACAGATACCTTTGTGCACCAGTAACCCCACGTGGGAGATGCACCAGTAACCCCACCTGGGAGAGGCACAGAGACCATTGTGCACCAGTAACCCCACCTGGGAGACACACTGCGATCATTGTGCACCAGTAACCCCACCTGGGAGACATACAGCGATCAGTCTCCACCAGTAACCCCACCTGGGAGACGCACAGAGACAATTGTGCACCAGTAACCCCACCTGGGAGACGCACAGCGATCACTGTGCACCAGTAACCCCACCAGTGAGACGCACAGCGATCACTGTACACCAGTAACCCCACCTGGGAGACACCCCTCGACCCCTGCACCCCTGTAAGATCACAAGCACACCAGCACCATCCCAAGTCCTACTGATAGCAACACCTCTGATGGACCTGCGCTGGCCAGCGGGTGTCCCCCGGCCCGGGGCCCTGCCGGACTCTCCACACGGATAAACCCGCTCCGAGCCGGGGAGAGGCGCCCGCGCCGCAGGAACATGAACTCCTGGGTGTCTGCATCCACGCACACACACACACAGAGACAAACTCTCGCATCAGCACGGGTGCGTGTGTGTGTTTGTGTGTGATAAATGAGCGCACCTCCCCGGCGAGGGTCACCCTGAGCCCGGACGTGTGTGTGTGTCTGCGACAGCTCGCTCACCGGTCCGGAGAAGCAGGCCGCCCCAGTACGTGTAGCCGGGTTTCTGATGCGCGGTACTCCGGCTCGCCGTGTCTGTCTCTCTCTCTCTGTCTCGGCACAGACGTGGCACAGCAGCCAACACAGACTCTCGCGAGATTTCCCTCCCCCCCCCTTGACAGCCGGGCAAAGGCGGCGGAGATCTCGCGAGACGCCCGTGGCCCGGATGCCGGATGCCGGATGCCGGATGCGGGGGGCGGAGACAAAGGGGGGCGGGACACGGGGCTGTCGGCAGCGGCTGGCTGGCTGGTGGGGGAGGAGGGAGCGGTACGTCAAGGCTCCGGTTCCGGGCTGGCGCGGCGACCGCCGGCGCTTTGGTTCCGGGCGCGTTTGTGGGTCCAGGCCAGCTGAGCTGAGCTGAGCTGAGCTGAGCTGAACACCGCCAACGGGCTGCCTCAGAGCGACAGCATGAGGTGAAAATCAGGGCACGGACAGAGCAGTGTAGTCGATAAGTGACGTAATTACCCCTAATCCCCCACCTGTAACTGACTGGACTGGGAGCTGGACTAGTTCTTCACTGGGATTATAATCAGACTCCACTGACACTGACAGAGCAGTCTGAGACTCTCCAGGCTGGACTGGACTGACTGGACTGGGAGCTGGATGAGTTCTTCACTGGGATTATAATCAGACTCCACCGACACTCTGAGACCGAGACTCTCCAGGCTGGACTGGGAGCTGGATTAGTCTTTCACTGGGATTAATCTGGATTCCTTGAATAAGACTGAGACATCAGCTATGAATAGAATAACATTTATTACAAATATACAGATAATATTGACAAATCACCTCCATCATATTTAATACTTTGCTCGTGCACATGTGTGTGTGAGGAGTGTGTGTGTGTGTGAGGAGTGTTTGTGTGTGAGAGGAGTGTTTGTGTCTGTGTGAGGAGTGTGTGTGTGTGTGTGTGAGAGAGAGAGAGGAGTGTTTGTGTGTGAGAGGAGTGTTTGTGTGTGAGAGGAGTGTTTGTGTGTGTGTGTGTGTGTGTGAGAGGAGTGTGTGTGTGTGTGAGGAGTGTTTGTGTGTGTGAGAGGAGTGTTTGTGTGTGTGAGGAGTGTGTGTGTGTGAGAGAGAGGAGTGTTTGTGTGTGTGAGGAGTGTGTGTGTGTGTGAGAGAGAGGAGTGTTTGTGTGTGAGAGGAGTGTTTGTGTGTGAGAGGAGTGTTTGTGTGTGTGTGTGAGAGAGGAGTGTTTGTGTGTGAGAGGAGTGTTTGTGTGTGTGTGTGTGTGAGAGAGGAGTGTTTGTGTGTGAGAGGAGTGTTTGTGTGTGTGTGTGAGAGAGGAGTGTTTGTGTGTGAGAGGAGTGTTTGTGAGTGTTTGTGTGAGACAGGAGTGTTTGTGTGTGAGAGGAGTGTTTGTGAGTGTTTGTGTGTGAGAGGAGTGTCTGTGTGTGTGTGTGTGTGTGTGTGTGTGTGTGTGTGTGTGAGGAGTGTGTGTGTGTGAGAGGCTCCACAGTCTGATCCTCCTGGTCGAGTGTGACCAGAGACCGAACGCTGAGATTCTGGGGGCGCGGGACGAGACCATCTGCCCCGTGCCCGCAGGAACATCGCCCCAGGGGTGTGAGGGGACGCCCCAAAAGCCCCGCGAGCAGAGGGGGGGGGGGGGTTAGTTAAGACAGACGATGAAGTCCTTAAGATACGAGTCAATGAAGATAAGAGCCAGGCTGACCCCCGACCCCCGACCCCCGACCCCGAAGAGACCCGAAGGGTTAAAACCATTTCGATTGACAACAAACAAACAAGCACAGGAAATAAGAGAAGGCCCCCCAGCACCCCGGGCCCCCCGCATCGAGGGGGAGGGGGATTCTGGGACAGGCCGGGGGGGGGGGGGGGGGGCGGTACCGAGACCGAGGTGCCGGCGGTCCGGTCCGGACCTTCCGGTTCTGGAGCGGCGCGGACGCAGAGCCCACACGCACAAGCGCGTCACCGCGCGCGGCGGGCGTGTTAATACAAGAGGGGTCAGGGGTCGCGGCGCCCGCCGCCGAGACACGCCAGGGGAGGGGGGGGCGCCCCCCCGCAGGACGACACCTCGCCCGCCCCCCCGGCCCCCCCGGCCCCCCGCCCTCAGATGCTCAGCAGCCAGAAGAAGAAGAAGATGGCGACAAAGAGGAACAGGGAGTCCTGCCAGCTGTTGCCGTTGCCGGGGTTACCGTTGTCCGGGTAACCGCCGCCTGGGTGGGGAGTATCTGGGGGCGAGGAAGAGAACCCCCAAATCAGAACAGATTCCAGCTGGAGAGTCGCTATATAACCTCATGATACTGAGAGCACAACACACACACTCCTGTACAGACACACACACTCCTGTAGAGACACACACACACACTCCTGTACAGACAGACACACACACACACTCCTGTACAGACAGACACACACACACACTCCTGTACAGACACACACACACACACACTCCTGTACAGACACACACACTCCTGTAGAGACACACACACACACTCCTGTACAGACTCTTACTGGACACACTGTAGAGACACACACACTCCTGTAGACTCTTATTGGACACACTGTATAGACACACACACACTCCTGTAGACTCTTACTGGACACACTGTATAGACACACACACTCCTGTACAGACTCTTACTGGACACACTGTATAGACACACACACACACTCCTGTACAGACTCTTATTGGACACACTGTATAGACACACACACACACTCCTGTACAGACTCTTATTGGACACACTGTATAGACACACACACACACTCCTGTACAGACTCTTATTGGACACACTGTATAGACACACACACACTCCTGTAGACTCTTACTGGACACACTGTAGAGACACACACACACTCCTGTACAGACTCTTACTGGACACACTGTATAGACACACACACACTCCTGTACAGACTCTTACTGGACACACTGTATAGACACACACACACTCTCCTGTACAGACTCTTATTGGACACACTGTATAGACACACACACACTCCTGTACAGACTCTTATTGGACACACTGTATAGACACACACACACTCCTGTACAGACTCTTATTGGACACACTGTATAGACACACACACACTCCTGTACAGACACACTGTACCTGCGCGGTGAAACGGGTCATTGGTGTTGAAGACTGTAGTGAAGAAACCAAAGGGAAACGCACCAATACCGAAGGACATGTGGAACCCAGTGTCACCGAAACCCTGGAAGGGCTGAGAGAGAGAGGGGTTCATACACTCCAGTACATGAACACTGCACTGAGAGAGAGAGGGGTTCATACACACACACTGACTGGACACTCCAGTACATGAACACTGCACTGAGAGAGAGAGGGGTTCATACACACACACTGACTGGACACTCCAGTACATGAACACTGCACTGAGAGAGAGAGGGGTTCATACACACACACTGACTGGACACTCCAGTACATGAACACTGCACTGAGAGAGAGAGGGGTTCATACACACACCCTGACTGGACACTCCAGTACATGAACACTGCACTGAGAGAGAGAGGGGTTCATACAGACACACTGACTGGACACTCCAGTACATGAACACTGCACTGAGAGAGAGAGGGGTTCATACACACACACTGACTGGACACTCCAGTACATGAACACTGCACTGAGAGAGAGAGGGGTTCATACACACACCCTGACTGGACACTCCAGTACATGAACACTGCACTGAGAGAGAGAGGGGTTCATACAGACACACTGACTGGACACTCCAGTACATGAACACTGCACTGAGAGAGAGAGGGGTTCATACACACACACTGACTGGACACTCCAGTACATGAACACTGACCTGAGAGAGAGAGGGGTTCATACACACACACTGACTGGACACTCCAGTACATGAACACTGCACTGAGAGAGAGGGGTTCATACACACACACTGACTGGACACTCCAGTACATGAACACTGCACTGAGAGAGAGAGGGGTTCACACAGACACACTGACTGGACACTCCAGTACATGAACACTGCACTGAGAGAGAGAGGGGTTCATACAGACACACTGACTGGACACTCCAGTACATGAACACTGCACTGAGAGAGAGAGAGGTTCACACAGACACACTGACTGGACACTCCAGTACATGAACACTGCACTGAGAGAGAGAGGGGTTCATACAGACACACTGACTGGACACTCCAGTACATGAACACTGCACTGAGAGAGAGAGGGGTTCACACACACACACTGACTGGACACTCCAGTACATGAACACTGCACTGAGAGAGAGAGGGGTTCATACAGACACACTGACTGGACACTCCAGTACATGAACACTGCACTGAGAGAGAGAGGGGGGTTCATACAGACACACTGACTGGACACTCCAGTACATGAACACTGCACTGAGAGAGAGGGGTTCATACAGACACACTGACTGGACACTCCAGTACATGAACACTGCACTGAGAGAGAGAGGGGTTCATACAGACACACTGACTGGACACTCCAGTACATGAACACTGCACTGAGAGAGAGGGGTTCATACAGACACCCTGACTCAGTGACTCACCCCTCTGCTCTCCGGCTCTGGTCTCTGTCCCTGAGGTCGAGGAGGAGTTTTCAATCTATAAAAACACCAAGAAAGAGTTAATTCATGAAGCTGAGCAAAGATACCAACAACTGGAAAACAGGAAACCTCCTGAGTCTTTCAGAAGACCGGGTTTCGCAGTGCTCTGTGGTCCGACTGTTACCACTAGACAACGGGTCAGATGTAAAACCTGGAAAGGAAGGGACTGCTGTGCAGCTGGAGTCTATGAGCACTAAAAACCTGCCCCACTTCACTCAGACAGACACTGGCGCACAGTGGACACACAACGGACAGGACAGGACAGGACAGTACCGTGGGTCATCCTGACTTGAGCTCCCTCTTCCATACAGAGGAATAACGTTCTCCCGGCTGATCCCGGCCTTACACACTGGACACTGCTGTCTGCTGGGGCGGGTCTCCAACCACTGAGAGAGAGAGGGGTTAATACACTCCAGGACATGAACACTGACCTGAGAGAGAGAGAGACTGACTGGACACTCCAGGACATGAACACTGACCTGAGAGAGAGGGGTTCATACACACACACTGACTGGACACTCCAGGACATGAACACTGCACTGAGAGAGAGAGGGGTTCATACAGACACACTGACTGGACACTCCAGTACATGAACACTGTACTGGGAGAGAGACAAACTGACTGAAAGTTACATTAAACATACACCAAGGAAGAAATTAAAAAAACACTTACTTGGTGTAGACATGGCCAGCTGTTTCATGAAAGAAAGCAAAGAGATTTGCATTTAATTTCAGAAAGGTTACAAACAAGAAGTCACTATGCACATTAGACCCGTTTGGTGGGTCAGTAGCTAATTGATCAGAGGAATTCATCCAGCTGTTCCACTCCCCCACCCCCCTCTGTGTACAGAAGAGCCTCCTGTCCTGACTGGAGGAGCTCACCCAGCTGTGTCTGGAGAGAAGCCAGGGTATCGGCTTCAACCACAGGGCTGGGCAGCCTGTTCCCCACCCCCACCTCTCTCTGTGTACACACACACACACAGACAGTGTCGCTGCCTCTGAGCCCCGACCCCAGCTCGCACCAGAACAGATGTCCGCACAGGCTGATCACCGCGTCCCTGGCCGTGTCCAGGCAGATGTTACACTCGAAGGTGGCCCGGTCGCGCTCCGTGTCCCGGCCCAGCCCGCCTCCCGTCCCGCCCCGGTCGCCGTCCTCGGCCGGACCGCTGTCCGCCGTGCGCCTGGGCTCCGCCGCCATGTTTGTTTACCTGCCTGGCTCGCTCGCTCGCTCGCCTCCGGTCTCTTCCGGTTTCCGCCGGTGACACGCCGGGCCCGTAATTCACCGAGTAGAGGCGCCTCCCGGCTTGGCGAGGGCACTCGCGTCGAGCATGAATGGGTCGCGATTCTTTCAGAAATGCGTTTATCCTGCGCTCTGTTTTTATCATATTCAGGTTCCCCACACTTGTGCTGTGCTTTAAGCCTGATCTCACTGAGCTGTACTGCGCTGTACTGTGTTTTTACCCTGCTCTCACTGGGCTGTACTGCACTGTACTGTTTTTACCCCGTTCTTACTGCACTGTACTGTGTTTTTACCCTGATCTGATCTCACTGGGCTGTACTGCACTGTACTGTGTTTTTACCCTGTTCTTAGTGGGCTTTACTGCGCGGTACTGTACTGTTTTTTAACCCTGATCTCACTGGGCTGTACTGCACTGTACTGTGTTTTTACCCTGATCTCGCTGGGCTGTACTGCGCTGTACTGTGTTTTTACCCTGCTCTCACTGGGCTGTATTGCACTGTACTGTGTTTTTACCCTGATCTCACTGGGCTGTACTGCGCTGTACTGTATTTTTACCCTGCTCTCACTGGGCTGTACTGTGTTTTTACCCTGCTCTCACTGGGCTGTACTGCACTGTACTGTGTTTTTACCCCGTTCTTACTGGGCTGTACTGCACTATACTCTGTTTTTACCCTGTTATTACTGTGCTTTACTGCACTGTAGTGTGTTTTGACCCTGTTCTTACTGGGCTGTACTGCACTGTACTGTGTTTTTACCCTGATCTCACTGGGCTGTACTGCACTGTACTGTGTTTTTACCCTGTTCTTACTGTGCTTTACTGCACTGTACTGTGTTTTTACCCTGTTCTTACTGGGCTTTACTGCGCTGTACTGTGCTTTTAACCCTGATCTCGCTGGGCTGTACTGCGCTGTACTGTGTTTTTACGCTGCTCTCACTGGGCTGTACTACACTGTACTGTGTTTTTAACCCTGATCTCGCTGGGCTTTACTGCACTGTACTGTGTTTTTACCCTGATCCTACTGGGCTGTACTGCGCTGTACTGTGTTTTTTTGCCGTGAGAGAAGGAGAAACGTTGTCAGGTTTGTCAGAAACAAAAGACCCCAGTTCATCAAAGTGTATCAAACTCCTACACGTGATTGGAGCTATCTGTCTATTTAAATTAAATCCATATTCATGAATAATGTGTCTGTATCATGAATTTAATTAAACAGACGTTCATCCCGACATTTGTGTGCGACTTTTCTTCTGTACAGGACGAGACGACACTGCTCTAGCGTGTATGAAGCGACTCGGTTTTCCAGCGTCTTTGGAAAGAAGTGTTAAGTAGACGGAGCTAAGACGATCTTTCTTTGCGCTGAAATGTGGAAACGAGGTTTTAACAGTGTACGGTAGCCCACCAGCGAGCATCCTTCCCTCCGACATCGGATCTGGATGTTCATTGGACAATCCTGCCGCCACTCAAACCTGAGCCCCTTTCGCTGGGACATGATTGGACGAGCTGCCGGAGAACCGCCTCTCTTTCTAAAGGCGATTGGGTAGACGTCACGCCACTCAATTCGGCCTCGCCGCCTCAAACGGGGGGCAGGTGGGCGGGGCGCCGGGGTGGGGGAGGGGCGGTATCGCCCGACCTGCCCCGGCGATTGGACGCCGCGGATGTCCGTCACTCTGCAGCTCTGCCGCTGGACAGCTGGGTAAGTAATGGCGAGAACGGAGGCCGCGAGCACGGTCGCTTCGCCCCGACAGGCCCAGGTGACAAAACTACATTTCCCAGCAGGCTTTTGGCCTCTCCCCCCTCTCGGGTCCGTCGCTTTGGCCAGGTGCTGGAGCCTATCCCAGCGGGCAACGGGCGCAAGGCAGGACAACACCCTGGACGGGACACAAGTCCGTCACTGGACACACACACACACACACACACACACCAGGGTCATTTCTTCAGAGAAGCGACCGGACCGCGGGAGCAATCCCACGCGAGCGCGGGGAGAACATACAGGCTCCACACAGACAGCGCCCCCGGGGGTTGGACCCGGGACCAGCGCGCCGGTGTGCGCCGCCGAGGTCCCGCTCCACCCGTCCAGAATCCCCCGGGCCTGGGC